>NW_022603484.1:0-57913 GCF_008692095.1 Etheostoma spectabile
TCTAATATTTTATCAAATCAGGTTGGGCAAGGGTAAAAGCGGCCGAAATGGGTTTCCTCGGGAGGGTGGCTGGCGTCTCCCTTAGAGATAGGGTGAGAAGCTCAGTCATCCGAGAGGAGCTCGGAGTAGAGTTGCTGCTCCTTCGCGTTGAAAGGAGCCATTGAGGTGGTTCGGCAATCTGGTAAGGTTATTCTTGACAGAACTTTATGTTCTAACACATGGTAACTTTACATCTGTTGACAATAAAGACGCTCAAAAAACACTTTACTTGCGATTGCATTTCTTGCGCACATTCATGTCCTCTTTAATACAAAGAACTGCTAAGTTCTTTATTCCCAATATCATGTCTCAGACATTAGTTCCAGATGAAAATACTAGCTGTCAGAAGTGGGATTTGAACCCACGCCTCCAGTGGCACTGGCGACCTGAACGCAGCGCCTTGGACCGCTCTGCCATCCTGACTGATCCCACAGATATTCAGTTGGACCTGTTTAAAACATTATAACATAGTGAATTAAACTATAGTAGGTTCTCAGTCGTCCATGTCATAGTTAACAAGGGAAGGTTTCTCAACTGTCAGCCCAAATATATGGGCGTTCATGGAGACATGGAAGAAAGTCACCAGGATGGCAATGTGCTTTGACAATGGCAATACATTACGTAGGATGTGAAGCACTGTGCAATACAGGCTAAATCCTATGCTGGGAATCAATATCCACCGATGTTTCTGTCCACAATGTCCGTTCAGAAATGTCTGTGCCAGATGGGAAATAGACTGACAAATTGGTTCACATTGGGGCAATTATCTTCAAAATGTCCAACTGAGTCCACAAATACACCTGCCAGATGGGAAATAATTGATAACTGTCTTCATGGTCTAAACGTGTCAAATATTGCTGTTAATGCCCACATTGAGTCCAGATGTGTCCGTTTTGGTTCCTGATCCATGCTATTACCCAAAGGTTCAAAACTAGGCCAAGGGCAACACTGACTTGGTAAAAGTCCTCAGCAGAGTTTTGTGACTCTCTTTAGTTGTTTTTTTTGACACAGAAAGGGTTGGACACAGTGCCCACTCCCCCCCCCCTTGTCTGACAATTGAAAGCTGTGGGGAAGGGGGGTTCCAAGCTAACAGACCATTCAACAAGCAGTTCTGATGCACTATACTGGCCCATTCAGGATGAGCACTGTATACTCTGACTGCAGCAACACAAGTTCAATTCGTGATCCCCTAATTTTATGGTGATAACGAGGCTGAATGCAAAGTGTGTATCCCCCATGTAACTCAAAGCCTATCACTTCCAGTCAATACTGTCCAAATTTGAAGCTCCTCCCATTACATGAACTACCAGGTGACTCCTCAACATGCCCCCATCAACATACTGTTTGCAGTCTAAATGGCAAGGACATAACCTGTAAGCTCACTTTAAACTATGTGGAAAGTGGAAAGGTTGATCTTTTTACCCTTTGCTGTGGCTTAAAAATAGGTTCCACTGAGATTTGAACTCGGATTGCTGGATTCAGAATCCAGAGTGCTAACCATTACACCATGGAACCTTTTCCAATGTTGCAAGGGTTTGCTAGGCAGTTTCTTTCATAATATCCACATGTGTGATATTAAAGGCACACAACAATCACAACGCAGATTAAAAATAACTGGCCAATGTTTGATTTAAGAGACATATATCATGTAGATATATATATATAGGGTCATAGGTTGCATACAGAACCATTACACCAGATCTTACTACAGATCTTCATTGGCTTATAGCAATTCCCATACCGGGAGTTGAACCCGGGCCACCTGGGTGAAAACCAGGATCCTAACCGCTAGACCATGGGACTGATTCCACATTAATAACAGGATTTCATGATTCAATTCATAGTCTGGCTGGAAACGGCCTCTCTTGAACATGAATGAAGAAGCTTCTTAGTAAGTTTATCTTGAACCTTTTGAGGTTTTCTTTAGGTTTTATCTGCTTTAACTATTACCGGACAGCGGGGGCACGGAGCAGAGCAGAGCGGCCGTTAGGGAGGAATCCTCCTCCGTGTTCAGCTCCATTTTGAACTGGCGGTAAAAAATTTTAGGGTCGGAACTTATGATGAATAGAAATGCTGACAGGTTGATTTCTGTTAAAACAAACAACTATAGTCAATAGAAAAGAAATATATATATATGAAAAGCTGTCTTGGTTCATCTTTCCACTGTTCCTCCAATCACCACTCTGGTCTGGTTTGAAACTAAAGGATCTAAATTAAAAGGATGTTCCTCTTTAACTAAAGGTCTATCTCTGTAGGGATCCATCCCATAATGTTGTCACACACTTAGAAATAATCTGAGTCTGTCAGCAGAAACTACACACCTTAGTTATTTGTCACGAAGTAACCAGAAAGGTTACTCGCCCAACCCGTTATTGTTAAACATTAGATCTCTTGTATGGTACAATAAGGGAGGCATATCAATCAATCAAGCTACTTCCACGATGATATACAGGAACAGCAGTGACGTGCGTTGATGTCAGTAAGAGGGTAGGCACTGAGTTATGAAATGCAGATTACCTAATTTATTGTTTAGCTAAAAATCAAAAACGTTACGCACAAGCGCGGCCACACGCGCGGTCGATAGCAAGACATTTCCAATTAATATCAATCAAAATCAATCTAATGTAATCATATATAACACTTTACAGCAACCAGCAGGCTACGGTGCTTAACAGAATGAGTATAATGACATCATCCAATAGAAAGATGTGAACATAGCGAACAGCAAAATCAGAAAAGTCTCAAAGAAACAAAAGAATGAAACTGTCCCACCACTGCTAGGATTAAAGCCTGATTCAACAGATATGTCTTGAGTTTGGACCTAAAAAGAGCCACATCTGTACAGTGCGAATATCGGGGGGGAACTTGTTCCAGAGTCTCGGGGGAGCAACCGCAAAAGCCTGACCCCTCCACCGTTTGTAACCTGGACCTTAGACTTCTAAAACCAGCTGATTTGAAGACCGCAATGACAGTGTGTTTCCCGCAAAGTTAAGATTTCAGACAAATACTCTGGGTGACATATTTTCTCTCTCTCTCACTCACTCACTCACTCACACACTCACACACTCACACACACACCACACACACCACACACGTTAATGTCCAGCATCAGAATGCAGTTCTGAAACCATCTTAGTTCTAATTATTGCACAGCGTGCGCCATGTTTGTCAGTCCCAGTCAGCAACAATGAAAACAGACACTGCTCAACTGAATATGAAGGCAGGTGGCTAGCAGCATTAGTTCAATCACACTAACCCAAAATAGTTTCTGATTCACCAATCGGTAGATTTGTACATAAAATCCATCCGACGCTTTCTCGGTGAAGGCGTCGATCCCAGCGTTGTAAAACTCGTCTTTACCGTGCTTTAGTTGCATAGTCTCTGACTCGGCGAGGGCTGGAAGACGTGCTGGCCCGGTCCGTTCCGACTGGATGTTTTGATCCGTTTCAGGGTGGAAAATGTGCGATGCTGTAGTTGCCGGTATTATATGAGCTGACGGTTTTTCCTGCTTGGTTAAAGCTGCGGGCAGGTTGTTCAGATCCAGGACCCCGTAAGGTCCCCGCCGCTCACTGTTAGCACGGCCACATAGCCCATATCTTTTCTTCCAAACCAGTCAGTTTGAAACGATGCGACGAGTATTTGTCCCTTTTGCTGCAGTAGTCCATTTAAGCTGGCGTAGACCTCCATCTTGCTATTAGTTCTTTTTTTGAATTAAAATCGAGTTTAGAGAAGTTCCTCACCGCTGTGATGTCGGCGGACACCGCTGCTGTCATTTTGACTTTGAATTCGCGGGGATTGGCGCTTAAAACGTAGCTGTGTAATGACGTCAGCTACGCAAAGGGCCAGGAATATCTTGATTTAATTGGTTCATGTTTGATATCTAACGGAGACGATTACTGAATAACACATTTACGTACAAAGGCACGGCAGAGTTGTGCCTTTTGACGTACATGTTAAAGAATACAGGATCGAAGTGCGCATGCGCAACATTGCCTAATCGCTTGAATGGGCAGTAAAGGCACTGCTTATTCTGCCTTTTTTTCTATTTGATTATGCGTAACTGCTACATTTGTCACCGTACCGTCTAAATAATTGGAACAACACACATATAAATCACAAGAATAAACAGTAAAAATACAAATACAAGTTTATAATACATTTATTTAATAAACATTTTTATGCTTGAATTTTGGCAAGGTAGGCACTGCCTACCCTGCCTACCCTGACTGCACGTCACTGATCGTAATGGACGGTGAGGGGGCACTACCTGACTACACTTCCTTAGTTGGGACGGAGAACTTGGCTTGGACTACTGGAACTACCATTTCTTTTAAGATAGATTTCTGTTTAATTACTGCATAAAGAAAGAGAAGTATAGCAGCAAGAGGTAGAGTTATGGACAATTACTTGCTAAGCCCTTTGCAAAGTGTTCTGAAGTGGTTTTTTATGCCCAATCTTTAACCTGGGACAAACTCAACCCCCCTTCAGGTTTGAACCCTTAGAACACAAATGTCACGTTAAATAAACACAGGATTGATTTCTTAAAAGTCTGATACATTGAGAGCTCCAAAGCTGATACATATCATAACAACACTAGTTTTTGTGCCCACTACTTCATCTACTTCTGCACTCCTACTCTCCAACCCTCCCCATTTTCCCAGGAGACCCCTGAGTTTCATTGCTCTCTCCCGGTTCCTCCCAGGGTCCCAGCTCCCCAATAGTTCTCCCAGTTGATCAAAGTTCAAATTGCCACACCTTTTTTTCTTTGTCATCTCAACCTGTTTCTGTCACTTCACAGCGAGTTTAAGCCCTACGACTCTGAACGTCTACTGTTTCCATCCAGACAACAACACAGCTACACCAAATGTTAGTTGTGGCATGCAGGTGACTCGAAGGAGAGCCTAGTCCTCCTCAGACAGAGAGGCAGAGATGGTTGTATATCTTATCAAACTTTTGCTAAATAGACTACATTTTTTTCCTTTTGATGAAGTGAAAAAAACAGTTTCCATGGTAGATGTTTTTTTTCAGTCAATAACCCCCTTGGAGTGTCTTGCTCTTTCATTTACTTTTGGGTGTACTATATTTCTCAGCTCTGGGATGAGTGTGATTGGCCACATTTGATATACCTTACGTACTGAGGAAATTTCCAATAAATCCCTTGAGCCAAGCTGTTTGGACCCATTTGTTTCTGCCTGTATTATTAGGGGCCGAGCAGCGAAGCCTCTTTTGATTTTGGCCACAGACACAATGTCACTGAGCACTTTGTACTGTGGATTCTTCAAGACACGTGAAAAGTTCCAGAATGGGAACATTTGTATTTTTTAGGGACACATTTGACACCTTTATATGGCCTAATTTGATCCTACAGTGTTGTTACGTTGCACTTGCTTGTAGATCATTACAAAAAATAATGCAAAGTCATTATTTTAAAATAAAAGAGATAGCCTCTCTTGCATCGAATACAGTATGAATAGGTAACTAAGTGGTCTTGAAGAAGATTCTATTCTGTCTTTCATTTGGACATGGTCCTGACTAGTCCTGGTCTTGGACTTGACAAAGGTTGACTTGACTACACCACTATTCATCTTCTCATCTCAACTGCTTTGCTTCATTTCTATCCTGAAAAATACAAGTCAACAGCTCCATCTTCTGGTGAGTCAGCAGAGAGTAATAACTGGGCAGTTTGAGTTTGCAGATAATGTAGCTGAACAAAAAAACATTAAAAAGAGACCATATACATTGTGAATAAGTCTGTTTATCATCATATGCCACTTTACAACAAATCTCTAGGCTATGTAACATTAAATAAATGACAATTCTGATGATTTTCATAAAAACTGATTAAAAATTGCAATCCATTACTCTTTACATGATTTGTTAAACTTTAAATTTCTCTGTCCAATGATTACATGTTTCTCTGGAAATGTGACTTCAATGATCTGATGAACTGTAGATAATCCTGTCTTTCAAACAATCTATTATTTTGTTTCTCCCAACAGGACTTCATAGTGCTTCACATAATTATGTCATAAAGACATTATATGTTAAACAGTGATCACAAAGAAATGACACCAAATTGAAATGATTACAACAACTTGTAAAGGGCCCCAGATCTTTTTGTACTGACAGTTTTATGTAAAACATAACTACAGTTCACAGCTGATGTTTTTCTATACTTGGTGGGAAAGTGGGGCTGTTCTTTTTAACAGTGAAACAGAGGCCGAGCAGGCCTGGGATTTCTGTTTAAAAACAAAATCAACATAAATCACAGAGATGATGCTTTGACGAAATGTAGAGACATAAATACAAAGCTTTTGTAGCGCTTTTGTTGTGTTGGGCTGGAATGTTTCATGTCACTAGTGATTACCTAGAAACAGTATATGGTGCTTATGACTCTTTCTTTAAATACAGCAGCATAAGAGAGACACAATACACAACAAGATAAGCTGAAGAACAGGCCTTTCAGTTGTTGATCATACACAATTTACACTTAAAGACAGGAAAGTATAGCTTCAATTTCTCTATTTCATAAATCACACAGTGAATATATTCATTCCTTTAATCCTTAGACCGAGTCTGATCTCAGTCCCTCCACAGCCTCTCTACATCATGATGGTCTCACGGGAGCCCGGCTGCAGTATCTGAAGAATAACTATGAGTTTAACTGCTTTTCTAAACCAGGGGTAAAACAAGGCATAGATCACAGGATTTAGACCAGAGTTACAAAAGAACACAAAGAGAACATAGGATGCAAATGAAGCATTGACCAGCTTTCACCTACAAGAGAGACACAGTAATATGGACAGAAACACATTAGAAACACAACCACAAGAACACCAAGAGTCCTGGCGGCTTTTAGCTCTGATTTCTTTGCCTTTGGAGTCACTGAAAGTTGGTGTGTGACAGCTGTAATGTGAGAGCGCATGGCACGAGCCTGAGACACAGCCACAGCAAATACTCTCAGATACAGAGCTACGATGACAGTAACTGGAACAATAAAGGACAAAAAGATCCATTATTCCTGTGAAATAGTCAATGACCAACACACATTCTCCGTAGCAGGAATTATACCTCCCTGGTTTAGTCAGTTCATCCGTCACAATGACAAAGCTGTAGGAAACAGAACAGAGCCAACATAGACAAACACTGAGTTTAACTCTTTTCACAGTGATTCTGGTGTTGTAATGCAGAGGGTCACAAATAGCCACATAACGGTCAACTGATATGAGCACCATGTCACCTATTGAGGATGCGGTAATGATGCTTGTAAGATAATTATAAAGAAAACACACAAAGTACCCAAGAAACCAGCAGGATGTTTTTTTGAGGATTTCTCCCGGCATCAGCACGAGGCCCACGAGAAGGTCTGAGACAGCCAGAGAGGAGGAGGATGTTTTGGGGGGGTGTGGAGCTGCCTGCAGGGAAAGAAAAAAGTATCAATAAACCAACAACGCTGACAGAACAACCCAAACCAGTTTCAAAATTCAAAATATAAATTCATATTAGGTTAAATATTATCCAATCCTCCACATCAGTAAGAGTAGACAGTTACAATGACTTGGTTGAGGTCACGGTGGACAGAAAGCAATGATTAATATTGGTAACAGAGTAGACATGAACAACAGTCTCTGGTATCAAAGTCAGACATTTGGAGCAACAATATTCAAACCTAACTCAAAGACAATTCTTCTAAATATACAGTTGCTGTTCACATTTTAAAGTTACAAATCCTGTAAAGAGAAATAAAAGAAGTTAATATCTGCCTGAAGTGGGAGATTGAGATGATGATGAGCAGGTTGAGAGTCACAGTCGTCAGTGAGATGGAGTAGCACACAATGTAAATGAGCAGTGTTTGGGGCCAAGGAGACGAGGGCTTCCTGCAGGAGGTGTTTGGGAACTGTGGAAAGCAGAGCTTGGCTCCGTCCTCAACCTCCATCTGCAGAGGTCTGCAGACAGCTGCAGCTCTGGCAGCTTTCTGACAAACCTGAGTCATGTAACTGATTTATCTCTCTCTCATTCTCTTCATCCCCTCCTCTTTCTCAGTCCCTGTTTGACTCTGATGCCCCTCCTCCCTGACTCTGCACATCCCACCATCATCTGTTACATCATCAGATGATTACAGGGTTATCATCTGTACCCCTGCCTTTTTCACTGTTTCTCTTCTGTCATTTTCTACCCTTGTTTCTTTCCTTTGTCCTATTATTTAAATCTTTTCAAGTTTCTGAAACAGAAGTTTTGCATTTCCAGCTCTGTCTCTACAAGCATGTGGGGTAAGGTCTGGCTACAGAACAGATGCATTCTGGGATAGGAGAAACAACACTGAGTTGTTTGCACTTCTTTCACCCAATCACAATTAACTCAGGAGAAGCTAAGATCTGGATGTAGAGACGGTGGCTCTGCTAAATAGTCTTGAGTAGGACCTTGGTTTGGTGAAACATTTGCATCTGGCAAATAAAAACGCCACATACCATAATCAATCAAGTTAATCACACAATACAGTAACGTCAGCTATTTATATAAGCTGGACACACAGTTAAACATCATTTGGTCTTACCAGAGTACCGCCATGTGTACTTTTTCCATAGCAATCTCACCATAGGCCCAGAAAACTCGTCTGGATGACTTGAATCAGCCAGTTAAAGACCAACAATGTTTCCTCTTTAGCATTTAGCTGAGTGAAGCAGCAGTGAAGCAATTCACGACGTTGGCTAAACTGTGTCGTTCTCCCCAGCTGACCAAGTATGGTGACTTCTGTCTTCAAAATACCAAGATAGTGTTGGCCAAAAGGCAAACTGCTAGCTTCAAAACAGCAGTCAAACCAAAGGGATGAATTCACTGATGCTCCGTCCACTTTATCAGCCAATCAGCGTCTGGTGCAGAGCTACTGGAAGCTAAGGGCATGGTATAGGTGTGTGTGCCGGGCCAGGTATCTTGCTTTCCCCAGGCGCTCAATTGTGTCATCAATATGTGGCGTTGGAGAGCAATCAAACTTTGACACAGAGTTCAGGTATCAGAAATCAATACAAAACCGTATTGTGGCATCCTTTTTTGGAACCAACACCACTGGATTACACTACTAACTTTTGCAGCGCTCGATGATCCCCAGAGATAGCATCAGGTCCACTTCTTTTTTAAAGGACACCAGAAGGCGCTCTGTGATCCTGTAACTCATTCATTTAACTGGAGCCCCCTCCTTTAACACAAAATCATGCTCCACCATATTTGTGCAACCTGGGTACTCTTGAAATATTTGACAATTACATAAAGCTTTTACCTGGTTTTGTTGATCAGCTGGTAGATGGTTCAGGTCAGGTTCCGCTGGGGCTGCTGAGGGCAGATACTGGTCATCTACCACCTCTTCCTCCTCCACAGCTCTGATCATTAATACCTCCTTCCTCATCCTTTAACTCCTTTAGGAGGTTCACATCAAGCACCCTGCTGAAACGTGGTTGGCTTGCAGTAGCAACTTGGTAGGTGGTGGGTCCAAGTTGCTTCTCCACCTCAAAGGGTCCCTGCCATTTTGACAGCAGTTTGCTGTCACTGGTAGGCAGCATGACTAGGACCTTCTGACCTGGAACAAAGGTTCATGGCCGTGCCGACTTATCATCCCATTCTTTCTGGTACCGCTGGGCCTCCGCCATGTGCTGCTGGGCAAGTTCTGCCATCTTCTGTAGTCTCTTATCTGAACAATATAGGAGATGATGTTAACACCCCCTCCCTCTGCTGGTCCCCTTCCCAGGCCTCCCTAAGCAAGGTCAGTGATCCCCTCACCTCATGACCATACAACAGTTCAAATGCACGTCGTGTCATAATCATAAAGATACGCCCCAGGTCTTTTTTCACGCCAGCCACAGGCCGGTTGCACAGGAGAAGGAGTGAAACGACAAGAGTATCTAGTCAGTTTACCTAAACATCCCCAATATCCTTTAAGTCTTCTCCATAACGCCACGGACAACGAGAGCTTCATCATGGAGAGAGGTTCACCTTGGCCTTTATTAACCAGGACAGCAAGGGGAGAGAGGGGGGGAAGACATGCAGGACACTTGGTCCAGGTCGAGTTAAACCCCGGACTTCTGTATTGAGGAATAAACCTCTTTTCATGGTTATTAATTTTCAAACACAGGATCCCCAGTTTCTCTGGAAAAGTCCTGTGTTTGATCCAGTTGTTAGTTTGACCCATCCAACACCACAACCTGCCATCTTTTTTCCAGAATTGGACGCTCTTATACTTCATGAACTTACTTCCTGAACCTTCGGCAGCTCTACAACCCTAACTCTCTTTACCTGCTAAATCCTCTACTACATTCACCAGCTAGTCTCTAACTTCATCTATTTGCTGCTGAGTTTTTAGAGAGTACTAAAAAAGGGCGCTGATGATACTGTGAGAGTGAACAAAACATGAAGGTTTTGGGGCCTTAAAAACCAAAAAAACAGTGAGTCAAAAACCTCTCTAGATATTAGAGGATTTGCAGAGTCGGGAGATAATTCTCTGTGGATTTGGGACTGGCAGCGACCCCTCTCACATTACACATGCTAATTGAATCCCTTTTGTTATTAAAGATTTAGACAATTTCAATAAAATACATGATTGTACTCATGTAGACACAATATCACTGAAAAAACAGTCCTGTTCATAATGATTGCATCACTGTGTTGATGGGTTCATGCTGACTCTTGTTTGTCTTCACACCTCTAATTGCAGACACGTCATTGGTCGAGATGCATCACCTGACTAACCCATACAGGTGTGAAAGAACTTCCTGTCCAGAGGGGTTTCAGCACATCCCTTTAGGAGCACTAATGGGCTGTAAGTCATTGTTAACAGAGAGGCAGATCTCCCGGGACCTGACTGTTTGTGTCTGATGAAGCCCACTATACACAACAAAGTAAAGGTCATTCAGCCCACCAGTCCCTGATCTAATGGGAGATGAGTTTGGATCTTCAGTTTTAGCTCTGCTCATTAAGACACCATGCTGTAGCATTCACATGAACTTTGGCTCTTTAAACTTGCTGAAGACTACATTGTGTAATGCAGTTTTTCTTTTTAGTACCATATGGTTGTCAGCAGGGCCTGAAGTTAACTTTTTTGGCCACCAGCCATACAGGCTTTTTACCAGCCAATGTTTTTCCTCAAAGGATTTATGAGTATGCTGTCATAAACCAGCCACGAACCTCGCCATTGTCCCCAACTGTCCCGTTTGGTGTGGAAAACGTCTTCTTTTACTTTTCTTTGACTGAGCCTCTTTCTGTCGGTTGATTGTTTTATCAAGCCTTTCACCCCAATGATGTGCCCCCACCTTTTTGATTATTATTTTCACAAAGCACTGTAAGATCACATTAGGCCATTTTATTAACTTCATAAACAAGCAACACAGGTGTCACTAAAATAACTGATATGTTCCCATTCTTGAACTTATTACTTGTCCTGAAGAATACTTACTACAAAGGACTCAGCAGCATGTGTGTCTGTGGCCTAAATGAAAATGAATGATGGCTCCTCATATGATTCAACCAGGCGTGTACCAGGCGACTAATGGCAATGCCCGACCAATGAGAATTGAGTGACTCTGTTGTTTGTTGACACTTAGAGTTATTCTTTTCACAATCGAACCAAGTCTGTCATTTTCTACAATTGGGAACATTTCACGAGTAGAAGAAAAAATGGATTCAATCAAATTTCAGCAAATTTTGGACGCTAACTTGATGCCATCTGTGAAAAAGCTGAAGTTAAAGACAGGATGGCTTCTACAAATGGATAATGATCCTAAACCCACCTCAAACTCCACAGTGGATTACATCAAGAGGCGTAAACTGAAGGTTTTGCCATGGCCTTCACAATCTCCTGACCTCAACATAAATGATGGGCGAATGGGCGAAGATACCTCAAACTAGAATTAAAGACTCTTGGCTGGCTACAAGAAGCGTTTCCAAGCTGTGATACTTGCCAAAGGAGGGGGGGGGGGGGTCAGTACAAGGTATTAACTCTGCAGGGGGCCCAAACTTTTGCAGATGCCATTTTTTTGTTTTCTGTTATTTGGAAAGTGTAAATAATGGAAATAAAATCTAACTTTTTGTGACATATTATACGAATGTCTGTCATTTGATGCCTTTTGGAGATTTTTCCATCTTTTTTTGGCTTATTTATGCACATTAATACAAGTTTTTACCTCGGGTGCCCAAACTTTCGAGCCCCCCTGTAGTTTGAACCTGCCGTTCCATCTCAGTGTCTCGACGGCTGCCTAGTAGTAGTAGTTTTTATTCTGTTCCATCAGCCCCTCACTTCCCCCAGGCCTGTGCACATCTATGGAACTTTCTAGACATGACACCAGATACCCTGGATTTATGTTAAGGCTTTCATTTTTGAAAGAACTTTCAAAAAAACGTTTTTGTTCCCAGTCCATAATTCAGAAATCTCTGCACGTAAGCCGGCCAGACTGAAAACCAACATTGAATGCCCATGACATCCCTCAGACAGCACTGCATTAAAAACCAACATCATTACGTAAAGGACATTATTACCACGTGGCTCAGGAACACTTTGGAAATCCATTGTCAGTTAACACAGTCCATCGCTACATCCACAAGTGCAAGGTAAAACTCTACCATGCAAAGTGATAGACATCTATCAACAACACCCAGTAATGCCACTGGCTTCTCTGGGCCCGAGCTCATCTGAGATGGACTGACGCAAAGTGGAAAGTGCACTGTGGTCTGACGAGTCCACATTTTAAATTATTTTTGGAAATCATAGACATCATGTCCTCCGGGCCAAAGAGATAAAGGAGCATCCATATTGTTATCAGCGCAAAGTTCAAAAGCCAGCATCTGTGATTGTACTGGGTGTGTTATTGCCCATGGCATGGGTAACTTCAGGGCTGCCAACTCTCACGCATTGGCCGTGAGACACACGCATTTGACTGGTTTCACACGCGCACACGCCAACCACCCGATTTCTCACGCTGAAGTGTCAGCCCGGTCGGTCAAATTCTGAAAGATGAGTTTATCTATGTTTTTACCTGTTGAGCCACTTGTGATAGACTAGTTGTGCTTTCAGAGACTGTGAGTGGGTTCAAGAGCGCTCCCTGTCTGTGGAATTTTCAAATGTCGCAAAATGAGAACATTTTTTTCACGAGCCATCCCAGGTGCATTTCACCGGCTTCAGGTATGAGCTTGAGGATCACAGACCCGACCGCGCTTCAGGTATGAGCTCTGATTATCACAGACCATCCGTCGCTTCGTGTCCACTCTCTCTGTAAAGATGGAGGTGAGCAGCGCGGCTGTAGCGTAGCAACTTCAGTTCATTGTAGTGGACCCGCTCTGCTGGGGCAGTGACGCGTTGCATCCATGCGTAGACCTCCGATAAAGAGCAGCGTACGGACACCTCTAAACTCTGTCAGAGACCAGAGACCCAAATGGGCCTCTGAGTCTGTCAGACGGTCTGAATGAGATCCATCATATCAGCGGAGCAATGACATGCACAGCAGACTATATTACAACTCTCCACATCTCGGACAACATAGATGGGAGGAGTTAAATTTGAATGTGCACAAAGTTGTAAATATGAGCAGAAATCTGGTGAAACACATCTGAGCTATACTATATATACTATAATATCTATATATCTATATATTATATATATATATATATTATCTATCTATATATAAATACGATACTGCAACGTTGGGCCACTATTGTGCATCTCTAACCTCTGTGCATCTCTAAATGTAACTGTAAATAATTAATTTGATGTTTTTTTAAAATGAACAAATAGTCTTTATTTTCACAAAAAAGTAAAAACAGTAAGTGGGGCCAGAGGATGACAGCCAAACATTACTGAACATTGGCACAAAGGTAAAGGATTAGAATTTATGCAACTCAGTGGTTCTCATTCTTTAGAATTTCAGTGGTCTTAGTTGATCCCTCAACATTAATTTAACTTTGGGTCCCTGGTCCCTACACCAGGGACCCTGGACCTGTTCACCACAGACCCAAATCTTCTCAGCTGTTGCTGACATATGCTGTCTCTTCATGTGGTTCATTATGTTTGGCACATTGTGTGGGTCAGTTCTTATATCATAAGAAGTTAATAATGTAAATGCTGAATGCCCTAAAACCTGTTGATACTACAACAATGCAAAGGTTCTTAATCCTACAGTTTTGCACATATCATGTAAGACTTGATTTCTCCATTTTTTCTGCAAAAAACTCTCAAAGTGCCATTTAATGGTTTATTTTTCAAATTTTTTTCCCTGGGGGGGCATACCCCCAGACCCCCCTAGGGAGAGCTCCATCCCCCCACATATAACAAATCCCAATTTAAACCCTAAAGGATAAAGACCCAAAGAAATTGCTTTGTACGTGGCAAAATATGGGTTGGCCCCCCCAAATCTCACTCCAAGGTTTGGGAAAAGTTGGCAGCCCTGTAACTTGCACGTATGTGAAGGCACCATTAATGCTGAAAGGTGCATGAAGTTTTGGAGTAACTTTGGAGCGAATGTGCTGCCATCCAAGCAACGTCTTTTTCGTGGACGTCGCTGCTTAGTTCAGCAAAACAATGCCAAGCCACAACCTGCACATGTTAAAACATGACCTTACTTCCTGCTTGTCTCCCATCAAAATAGCTTTGGCCACTATTCCGTACATTCTGGTACGCTCCGGCTCTACTACAACCCTAACCCTATTTACCCGCTAAATCATGCACGTTCACCAGCTCATCTCTAACTGTGTCTTTGTGCTGAGCAGTACCACACTTTGGTACAGCGGGTATTTAAAGAGTTCTAAAGAAAGGTAGAGAAAGAAAATAGTAACGTGTTGGGCCTTAAAAACACAAAAATCAGTGAGTTAAAAACCCTTTGTGAAGCTGAGAGGATCTGCAGAGTCGGGAGATAATTCTCTGTGGATTTGGGACTGACAGCAACCTATCTGACATCACACATGGTAATTGGATCCCTTTTATTATTAAAGATCTAAAACATTCCGATTGATTAAATTATTGTACTTATGGCAGACCAAATCCCTAAAAACATCAGTTCAGTAATGATTGCATCAGATGTTGATTTTTTTCATGCTGTCTTCACACCTTTGATTGCAGTGACACCATATTGGTCGAGATGTCATCATCTACAGGTGTGAACAAACTTCCTGTCCAGCGGGGATCAGCACACCGCCTTTAGGAGCCACTAATGGGCTGCAAAACTTTGTTCATAGAGAGGCAGAAATCTCCCGGGACCTTGTGTGTGACGAGGCTCACTAAACAGGCAAATTAAGTAAACATTCTTTTAATTTTAATATTTATTTTAAAATAATAAGAAAAAACACACTTGTCATGTCAAATAAACACTTGTATGATAATATATTGAGAGGTCCAGAGCTAGTAGCAAAACTCTAATATTTTTATCAGACTACTTTATCTACTTCTGCATTGCACCAACACCCCCCATTTTCTCCGGGAGACTGCTGGGTTCCATTGCCCTCTGCTGGTTTCCTCCTGTGTTGAAATCTCACCTGTATTTCTCCCAATTTATGAAACATTTTCACAATGTTTTCCTTTTTGTCATATCAATCAATTTATGGCTTTAAGCTTTAAGACTCTAAAGGTATACAGTTTCCATCCAACCCGAGTTCTTTCCATGCAACGATGCCTGGACAGCCACAGCACGCATCACCAGCTCCAACTGGCGGGGGTCAGGTCGTGTTTCCCCATGTGCCTGCTCCCTCTGTCTGTCATGTCTCAGGCGATCTTTTATACACTTTCTCTTGCATGTTCGAAATAAAGATATCAATCAATCAATCAATCAATCAACTGTCTTGCTGCCTGCTCTAGAATTATTCAGTCCTTGTTAATTAGAGTAGTCTAGACCTACTCTGTCAAGATAACTTGTTATGACTTTATACCATATGTAAATTTAATTTAATTAACTAGGAACTCTAGGGACAGCTACCAGAAGACTTACAGCTTTCAGACAGGTTGCTCACGTCAGATCTACGTCTTCAAGCTTAGTTGGAGGCTGTGCAGTGACGCTCGGCACTCACCGAAAAAAGGCTTCAGATACACTTAATTCATTTCAATTCAATTTTATTTATAGTATAAATTCATAACAAGAGTTATCTCGAGACACTTTACAGATAGAGTAGGTCTAGACCACACTCCAGAATTTACAAGGACCCAACAGTTCTAGTAGTTTCCTCCAGAGCAAGCAACAGTGCGACAGTGGCGAGGAAAAACTTCCTTTTAGGCAGAAACCTCGGACAGACCCAGGCTCTTGGTAGGCGGTGTCTGACGGGCCGGTTAGGGTTAGAGTGAAGAGTGGAAATAACAAAAATAGAAAAAAATAGTAGTTTGTAGCAGTTCTTTATAGTAGTTCATGGCATAGCAGGGCACTGTTCGGCATTACAAGGCACAGCAGGACGTGGCAGGGCACAGCAGAAGCTTAGACATCATACCCGTCGTTCATAAGCATTCTTCTTCCAACTGGTCTGTCCTTACCCTCATTCCTCCCTCCCCCATCCCTACCCCCTCCCTTCCCCAACACCCAAATGTTGTTGCTCAAGTGTTGACAACTTCTCTCTGGCCTCGGCGGCTCCAGTCACTCGGCCCGCTTTGTCAACCTCCATCGCTACACCCAGCAGCAACGACCACCTGGCCTCCAGCACTTCCGGGTCCCCCGCCAGCGTCGGCCAAAGCCAGTGGCATCACGCCTGTTGTCACAGAGCCTCGCCAGCCACCTTACGCATCACCAGCTCCAACTGGCGGGGGTCTGGTCGTGTTTCCCCATGTGCCTGCTCCCTCTGTCTGTCATGTCTCAGGCGATCTCTGCCTTTTCATCCTCGTGTTTGCAGGCTTCACAAGAACCTATGCAGATACAACCTTCATCGTTTCCTCTACCTTTCCTTCAGCTGTTCCTGGCCAATCGGCTTCTGCTCCCTCCCTTTCCAAGCTGGCTGCACTGCAATTCCAGTGCCACTTCCAGCAGCTCAAAGGGACCTACCTAATATGGTGATTGAAGGTCCTCAGCCTTCCTCTTCTTTCCAGCTGGTCTGTCCTTCCCCCCTTCCCCCCTCCACCATCAGCCATGCTCATTCCATCCAACGCTTTTTCAGCTTTTGAGGTGTTCCGAATTTGCACCAACTTAATCCATCTATAATCCTTCTTGTCATCCCCAGTTTATCAGACATCACCATCCACACCTCAAACTCTCTCATATTCACATTTAGAAGTTTCCTTCCTAATTTATGCCTTGCACCTCAGCTCCTGGAAACCTATGTACTCACACAAAAGATCGACCCTAGATCCTTTGTCATGACCCCATGAAAAGGCCAGGACAAAAGACCGTGTGCAAAGGTTGAAGGAAATGCGAGAACATGACCACAACAAAAGAAATGATAATTCAATGATAGTGGTAGTCAGTTTAGTCAGTGGTGAATGTGTATGCATGGATGAGTGTAAGGTATGGTGTCAGTGATTTATGCTGTACAGTGTAAAACTAACTAAGATGAGCGGGAGAGGTGCTGGACTGAGAGACCTCTAGGGCAATCACAGATGCACAACCAACAAAAAAACACTACTGTAGCTTATTAGCTAGCTGTTGATGAATTTTGGCTAGGGTGACCACCCGTCCCGCGTAGCGCGTGCGCGCGTAGCGTTTGAAGCCCAATTCACACGTCCCGCAAATTGAGACCGTGTCAAGCATAATCAATGCTGCTCAAAAAAAAAAAGTTGGTCGCTCTATATCTTGGAGCCCGAGGCAGCCAAAACGAACATTAGGCTCGTTGGACATGAACTGCGCCTGTAAAGTGGACGAGAGCCGGCGGCCGCAGCCGGGGGGTGGTGATGCTCATTGTTTATTGTTGTCCATATTCATGTTGCCTTTAGATGAGCAATAAGCCTAAAAGCCACAAGTCTCAGGGGTTTGGCCTTCTGGAGGCCACAGACCAGCCACTAAGCAGCGGAAGTGGCATAACCTCTATCAGAAGGTAAAATATAGCAATATATAATGATAACTTCAAAAATAACTTCAAAAATAACAAAGATAACTTCCCGATGATACTACTAAAATCATGATGGCTGACCTGCTTTTGGACATCATAACATCCTTGTCAAAAGTCTGGTTGAAGACTCTTAGGAGCGAAAATGTTTCGGCGTCTGAGGAGTGTTGTGTTTCTGAGGAGCGTGTTCTGTCCATTCTGGGTGACATACTTCATCGGAGTTTCGCAGGAGCTCTGAACGCTGAAGACCAGGTGGAGTGTGTCAGCTCACAGCGCTTGACAGGCTTAGTTAGTAAAGAGGTTGCACAAAGTGTCAACTCGGCTTTCTCCACTGCTACGCCCACTACAGAGCCTGTAATTATTCAGCGCGTCACTCGCCCTCGCAGACTTAATGCTATGCTTCGTCATGCCTTCAACATGTTAAAAGCTTTCTCTGCAAAGATGAAAATTGTTTGCCTTACTCAAACACGTAAGTGGACGACAAGTCATACCAGACGTAGGGAGACAATAGGTCAGACCGCCCCCCAGGAAGAACTGATAGAAGATATGGAGCAGGAAGACTCTGAAGGTCAAAGTAAACACGAGACAGAAGATATGGAGCAGGATGAAACTGCTGACTGTACTCGCTCACCAGGCACAAGTGTTGAAGAAGAAATCCCAGGGAACATCTCATCTCAGGACAGTGTTATTGAGATTTCAACATTAACAGCTGTTGAAGAAATACTCATGAAGGAGGTGAGTACGACCATTAGTCCTCTTTTGAATGAAGTGCCAGACTCTAAGTATAAGCTGCTGCAACGTGAATGCGCTCGGCATATTGAAAATGTCGCAGAACACATTTCTCGGTTAATTACTCAAATTAAGAGTTTGGGTGGGACATGTCAAAAGAAGCTTAAAGAGTTTATAAAATCAATAGAGAGCGGGATCAAGACCTTTTTTGCGATGCGCTTGGCCAAAGCTTGGTTTCATCATATATTGGAGGATCTGAAGACCAAATTCAACAAGGACTCCAATATTGAAAGCAAGCACGCAATGCAGGAAGTCATAAAGAGCTTAGACACTCTGCTTCAGACAACGGACAGTAAAAAACTGTTGGAGATGTGGTTAATGTGATTCCCAAGTTCAAGAATGTGTCCCTCGGTAAAAGGATGTTATTCACACAGAAACTTACCGATATCCTCTACAAGGACCTCATCCACAGGATGGCACCCGAGATGATCCCAGAACCAATGAGAGAGGGGGCCTGCAGTAGCGGGTTTGTTCCTCATTCACATGCTGACATGTACGCTGACATACAGAACAAGGTGTGGAATTTCCTTGGACTGATGGGGTGGTGGCTGAACACCCAGATCGACGGCCACAGTGAAAAGGTGTTAAACACCATAATAAAAAATCAGTCCCTGGAAACACCACAGTTACCAAAGGTCCACGCCGTCAAGGAGCCCATGACAACTGCTGCAGCGTCTCGCTCAGTATGTGAGGAGACATGTAGCAAACCTACACAGGATGCAACAGCACACGATAAGATTAGAAAAATGTATGTCAAGGTTTTCACAGAGAAGCTGGTTTCGCAAATATTAACGAAAGCAAAAGTGACCATTGGAAATCCAAAGGCCACCAATAACCTTCTGTATGAAAGAACGTGGGCCGAAGTCGGGGGTGTAGATTTTGGTAGCAGCTGGAAAACCTTTCAACACCTTGACAAGGCCATTCTCCAGGACTTGAGTAAGAAGTGGGGCTGTGCAGAAGAGGTGCTGGTCTCCATGCAACTAGAGCAACCAGAACTGATAAACTGTATTGCCTCTTTAGTCAAACATCACCTGATGACGCCACCAAAAAGGTTTAGCACCATCTCCAGGTTCTTCTCATCTGTGGGCAAAGCCATCTCCAACATCTCCAGATGTAGAACCAGGTTTGGTTGTATTTAAGTGAAACGTGGTGTGTCTGCTACGTTAGGGTTTTCTCCGGGCGCTCCGAGTGTTTCTCCCACATTCAGGAAAATATAAAAAAACAACACCAGCAGTAAAGGGCTCCAGTCCCGCCTCACATCCAGGTTACCGTTTCCTCCACCGGCCCCTGTCCTTATGGAGACCAATGGAGCAGGAGGCCACCTAGATGAGGGGTAGGACCCGAGCTCTCAGGGCCAGCTCAGTGGTCAACAGCGTGAGCTCACGGCTAGAAGGCGAGGGTTTGGTGATCGGGCCTGAGCTTTTCTGAGTTTGTGTCTTCTCTACTGTGGCGGTATGTTTGGGTTTACCTCGGGTACTCCGGTTTTCTCCCACATTCAGTCCTTAGAACATGAAATAACTGCTCCAATAAAAAATAAAAGCAAAATTGGTTCTATTTCATCATTTGCTGTTTGAGCTCAGAATGAAATTCTGCTGATTCTGTTAAATATATGAATATCAAATACCATTTAATCAAAAATAATGTTACATTGAAGTTTCACACACCAGTTTCCACATATAAAAACTACATTTCTAGATTTCTCAATATCAGTGTTCACCATTCCACAAAGTCTGTTTTGTAGTAACTTTAAGCACCTTTAAATGAAAGTGGTCCAACAATATTCCAATTTTATTTATTAATTTATTTGACAGGGAAAGTGTACATTAATTAACATTGCTGTAAATGCACCAGATCTTAAATTATCTTCCTAAAAAACAATAAGATTATAGTCAACAATACAAATATAAAAAGCAGTGAAACAGATAAAACGCTTCAAATACTGTTGATAAATACAGTGCACAAGTTTGCTAATACAGACATTAGGGTAAAAAAGAAAAGACAAATGCCTCACAAAGAAATTCAAGGGAATAAGGATGTCCTGATGTCTTGTCTAGAAATGATCTTGCACTAAAATTGACGATGAGGAAGAATTGTTCACTAATTGAATTGAACGATTCATGTGTTACTGATGCTTCTGGCGTCATGAACCAGATTTTTGAGAATATGAAACACGAACAGCAGCCATCATTGGTGGCTGGAATAAACACATTTTATAGTTAGACATAGAAATGCGACCCATTTGGATTGTCATAAATGAAACTTTAACTGTTTATTATAAGAAAATATCTTTGTCAATTTGGTCCCATTATTGTCTTTAATTCCAAATACAGTACTAACTGATCTTGTGGCCTGAAATCACTGATGGCCAGATGCTTCAAATTATCAAATATTATAAAACAGTTAGCTCAAATCAGGCAATCTGATTGGTTCATAGCGGTGGTATAATAACCGCATACAACAGCTGTGTTCGAATTCCTTTGCCCAATAAGTATCGCCCAGAGTCTGAGCAAATAAACGTTAGACCAACAAGTGAATTACAAGCTGGTTTGTGTTTGTGTGCCTTTCTTTAGTTTTAAGCAAAGGAGAGTCTGTGCTAAAAGTCTGTGCTAGCTTACTGTACAGTGAAGGCTAACGTTACCTGCGCTGTGTTTCATAGCAACAGCACCACATACAGAGCTTTATTTGATTGTGAATATGATTATTTACTAATAGAATTTTTTTTTTTTTAAATGTCGCCGCCAACCCGCCAATTTCGGCAGTGGAGTGTAACACAGTCACTCTCACTAGCTACTTTGGTGGGTGGCATGCCTTTTTATTCTAACACTGGAGTACTGTGCCAGTTCCATCGGAGAAACGATCAACGCTGATTGTTGGAACAGTGGAGAGACAAATCAAGATGGCTTTACTCATTTATTTTAAAAACAATTTTTGGTATAGCTTTAGACCTTTGATTATCCAGCATGAAGGCATAATTTCCCGTCCTGGTCTGGGACACACATTCATACGGTTCGATAGATTACTTACTGGACCTACAACCTGTCCTCAATATAGCTCATCCTGTACATCTCGTCTAAATCACTCAATTCTCATTGGCTACGTGCCCCTGTGGAGGTAGATTAACAGTGTTACCTGCCAATTGTAAAATTCACCCACATTTGGTGGGTGGTCGGGTGTTAATTTCAGGCTCTGTACCTGCGCCTCAGAAATTTGATTGTTTTGCTTGGGGCAGTGACAACAAGGACAACTACGCAGTAAGCACACATAGGTCTCCACAATGTATTGGAGATGTAATCAAAATTAGGGATGAGCCGAGTACTCGGCTGAAACGAGTATCCGGTACGGATAAAGCACTTTTGCGAGTACAAAAACGAGTAACACGAGTCAATATCTGTACTCTGATTCTCAGTCAATTAGGTCCGCGGGTCTGTTCTGTTAACGTTTAGGGTTTCTTCAGCTTCAGGTTTGTTTTTAACTTCAGTTTGTAGTACTTACATGGTAACCAGTAGATTTCTGGTAAACGTGGGGTTTTAGACATGCTGCTTGTTTTAAATGCAACTCGCGTTGCATCTCTCGGAGATTTCTTTTTTTTTTTTAACCGTCAGCTGGCTTTATTAAAGTCAATGCAGATCTGGGAAACAGCATCTGCCCCCGTTCCCCCTCTCTCTCTCTTTCTCTCTCTCTCTGTCTTACTCACACACTCGCACACACACACACACCTGGTGTGGAAATACAAATAAAATCAAAAAGAATCAAAAAAAAAAAAAAAATCACACTGATTGTAACTGTCTGAGGGACAGTGCTATTGAGATTTACACGTTAGTCCATATTGTTTGATAATTCCATTTTCATCTGAGAGTTAAAATACTCAATCGAGTTCAGGTGAATAGAAATAGCAATTGACAGCACTGATAACTACTTTGTTGTAAAGGGCTTATCTGCACAATCAGCAAGGTAATGCATACAGTGCCTTTTCTCAAATCTGCAAAATGTCAGTTCATGAAGAAAAATCACCAAGTGCCAAATTAAGTGAAGAAATAGATTCTCTTCAGAAGAAGTTAAGTAGTTTGAGAGTACAGTTAAAGGCACAAACGGATGAAGCTGAAAAGGAGAAATTAGAAACACTTATAGGTGACATTATTGCTAAAATAGAGATACTAAAAGTATCAACGGTTGAACCTACTTCTACTACCTCCCAGACAGACAACCTCAGGAGATCTTCACGAGATAGAAAACTAACCCCAAAAATGCTAGAGTTGAAGCAACAAGAGACTTCTCAAAATGAGAGTAAATTCATAACATTGTATGAAAAATGGAAAGAGCAGGTTAAAGTTGCACGCAACAATCTTAAAGATGAGTGTTCTGATGAAGACTATGTGAAATGATGGATGCTGTAGAAGGGCTAGAAAAACAAGTTAAAGATGCATATGTAAATGTACGATCTCAATCAGCACCTTCTACTGAGATTAGAAGGAAGGTGGATTCCTGCACAGCGGTATCAAGAGACTTGATGGAGCTAATGAAAGTACGCATGAGTGAAGTAGGGCAAGAGGATTTTGATGCTAAGGCAGAAAGTGCAAGACTTCATTTGATACTGGACAAAGAGTATGCCCAGTCAATATTTGGCTCCTCAAAAACCAAATCTACTATTCGTAGCCATCACTCAAACCATTCTTCACAGTCATCAGAACATCAAAGCATAACAGCCAAAAGAGCAGAGTGTGCAGCGCAGCTGGCCGCAAAGAAAGTTGAAATAAACATGGAGGAGGCAATTGCTGCACAAAAACAAGAACTGAAAAGACTGGAAAATCAGAGAGATCTTGATGTGATAGCTGCTAAGCTTAGGGCATACTCTGATGCTGACTCAAATGAGATTTGCAGCAAAAACCAAGCAACACCTCCATTACCACGTAAAGAAATTAAAAAAGAACAAACGTATAAGAATGATGAACAAACAACCAATACTAACAATGAAGCATCATTAGTACAAGCCCTGCATGATGCAATGTTTCTTACAAGACTTCCTACACCTGAACCCTCAGTCTTTGTTGGAGACCCACTTAAGTTCTTAGAGTGGAGAACAAGTTTCAAAGCACTAATAGAACGCCGATGTATAAATCCAGTGGACAGGTTGTTTTACCTGCAGAAATACATCAGTGGTGAGGCAAGATCTGTAGTAGAAGGAACCTTCTACAGAAAAGATGATGAAGCTTACAATCAAGCATGGGAAGCGTTGAATGCACGATACGGCCATCCCTTTGTGATCCAGTGTGCATACAGAGAAAAATTAAACAGCTGGTCGAAGATTGGCTCAAGAGAGTCAGTGAAATTAAGACAATTTAGCGATTTTCTGACAGCCTGCAGTAATGCCATGCCTCACATTAAAGGACTCCAGGTGTTGAATGACTGTGAGGAAAACCGAAAGATGCTCCAGAAACTCCCAGATTGGTTGACCTCTCACTGGAATCGCCACGTCACTAAGCAGCTGAGACAAACCGAGGAGTATCCCAATTTCAAGGAGTTTGCTGACTTTGTAGCAAAGGAAGCAGATATAGCATGCAATCCTATGACATCCTTTCAAGCCTTAAAGTCTCCTGAAGAAAGGCCACTAAGAGATGTAAAACGTCCAAAGGCTAGTGCATTCAGTACAAATGTGAAAGATGAATCTGAGAAATCAATGACAATTATGAAAACATACAGTGCTCTAGAGAACAGCTCAAAAGATTCAAATGGAGCAAAGAAAGTGAGCATATCAACATTATCTTTACACCCAGTAACATGCCTATGCTGTGGAGAGAGTCACTCCATCCACAAATGCCAGAAGCTGTCCAGTAAGCCTACAGAGGAAAAGAAAAGGTTCGTATTGGACAATAATCTGTGCTTTGGTTGTCTTAGGAAAGGACACAATTCAAAGGACTGTAAGAATAAGGCTACTTGTGGTATATGTAAAAAATCTCATCCAACACCACTTCACGAAGACCGTGCTCCTTCAGCAAACGCATCTTCTTCTCATGCTATGCAAGCAGAAGAAAACACATCTTCCCTTTCCTGCTGCATTGGTAGAGGCCAAGGTGGGAGCACATCCATGATAGTGCCTGTTTGGATTTCTTCAATCACCACACCTGAAAAAGAGACCTTAGTGTATGCCCTACTAGATACACAGAGTAGCAACACTTTTGTAGACCAAGGGGTAAGTGAGAAGATGGGGGCGGGTTCAGAGCCAGTCAAGTTGAAGCTTACCACTATGATGGGAAAAGATTCCATTGTTCAGAATGAAAGAGTCAGTGGGCTTAGAGTTAGAGGGTTTACCTCAAAAAGCTTTGTTAACTTGCCACCTGCTTACACCAGAGACTTCATTCCACTAGAACGTTCTCACATCCCTACCCCTGAAACTGCCAAAAAGTGGAAACATTTGACCCAAATAGCACGAGAAATACCAGAGCTGATGGAGTGTGAGGTTGGACTCCTTATAGGCTATGACTGCCCCAGAGCCTTGGCTCCACGACAAGTCCTAACAGGAGGGGACTACGAGCCGTATGGTGTTAAAACTGACTTGGGTTGGAGTATTGTTGGCAATTCATCTCAGGCCGCAAAGTCAACAGAAGTAACAGGTCTGTGTCATCGGGTATCTGTCAAGGAACTTCCACCATTGACACCAGCCAATGTCATCAGAGCCCTTGAAGCTGACTTCAAAGATACTGACCCTGGGGAAAAGAGCATATCACAAGATGACATTCAGTTCATGCATATACTGAATGAAAGAATACATCAGAATGCAGATGGACACCTCGAAATGCCTCTTCCTTTTAAGACACGCCCACAACTGTCAGAAAATAAGCGTCTGGCTCTGGTGCGGCTGAAGCAGCTGAAGAGAAAATTTGAGAGAAATCCCAGATTCAAAGATGACTACATTAAGTTCATGGACAGTGTATTCAAAGATGGGGATGCAGAGAGAGCTGAGAACCAACCGATGGCAGGATACGTCTGGTATATTCCTCACCAGGGAGTATACCACCCTAGAAAACCAGAAAAAATCAGGGTTGTGTCTGATTGCTCTGCTAAGTATGAGGGTACAGCTCTGAATGATCACTTGTTAGCCGGACCCGACCTCACAAACGGATTGACAGGAGTACTCTACAGGTTCCGCAAACACGCAATTGCACTGATCTGTGACGTTGAAAAAATGTTCCACAGATTCCATGTAAGCCCAGAGGAGAGGACTTGAGATTCCTGTGGTGGGAAAACGGTGATACAAAAGAAGAGCCAAAAGAATATCGAATGCGGGTCCATCTGTTTGGAGCAACATCTTCTCCAGGCTGCGCAAATTATGGAATGAAGTACCTCGCAAGCCAGAACGAGAAGGAGTATCCTGCAGCAGCCAACTTCATAAGGAAGAATTTTTACGTTGATGACGGGTTGATCAGCGTAGACTCCGTGGAGACAGCCATCAAACTAGTCAGAGAAGCGCAAAATTTATGTGCAAAAGGGAGATTACACCTTCACAAGTTCATTTCAAACAACAGAGAAGTCTTGGAGTCTATTCCTGCCAGTGAACTAGCTAATGGAGTACAGGATGTAGATTTCAATCATGAAGAGCTCCCAGTTCAGACTGTGTTGGGAGTGAAGTGGAGTGCAAACAGTGACACATTCTCCTTTAAGGTCGTCCTAGATGAGAAGCCAGCGTCACGGCGGGGAATTCTCTCCACAGTAGCTTCTGTGTTTGACCCACTAGGCTTCTTGGCTCCTTTCCTTCTTCTGGGAAAGAAAATACTGCAGGAAATGTGCCAAAAGGGGATCGGATGGGACGAACAATTGCCCTCAGAATTAAGGCCTCAATGGGAGAATTGGCTAAATGATCTAGAGAATCTGCAGAAACTCCAGATTCCACGATGCTTTTTTCCTGAAAACCTAGGGAAGGTACAGAGGATTGAACTGCATCACTTCTCGGATGCGAGTAGCTATGGGTACGGTCAGTGTTCATATATCCGAGTGGTGGCAGAAGACAAAGTGCATTGCTCTTTAGTCATAGGTAAAGCCAGGGTTGCACCCACCAAAGTTGTAACCATACCTAGACTAGAGTTAACAGCTGCAGTGGTCTCCTCAGCAGTTTGCAGTATGTTGAAGGAGGAGCTGGAGCTCAAGATTGATCAAGAATACTTTTGGACAGACTCGCAAGTGGTTTTAGGCTACATTAACAATGAGGCACGCAGGTTTCATGTTTTTGTTGCTAATCGAGTCCAACGAATCAGAGAAACAACAAATCCAGCCCAGTGGTACTACATTGACACTGACCAAAACCCGGCGGACCATGCTTCCAGAGGGCTCAAAGTGGCAGAGTTGGTGAGTTCAACGTGGCTCACTGGACCAAAATTCCTGTGGGAAAGAGAGATTGTTGCCCAAAAGACAACTCCACAGCTTATGGTGGGAGATCCAGAAGTCAAAGTGACACAAGTACTACAGACAAAAGTAGTCGAAGAGGACAATTTTCTGGAAAGACTGGGGCGTTTCTCAAAATGGCATACAGCAGTGAATGTTGTTGCTCGAATACAGAAACTGGCAAAAAGAGCAAAAACAGCAGAGCCCATAAGTGTAGAAGACAGACGGAAGGCCAGTCTTGTACTTGTGAAGTTGGCTCAAAAGAATGCCTTCAAAGAAGAAATACAAATGTTGAATCATGGCAAACTGCCACAAAATCATCAGTTGTTCCAGCTTGATCCAGTAATGCAAGATGGTGTTCTCAGAGTGTGAGGGCGATTAAAGAAGGCCTCCTTACATCATGACTTGAAGCATCCGGTAATCTTACCAAGAGATGGGGTGATTACACATCTGATCATAGGTTACTGCCATGAAAAAAGTCAGCATCAAGGCAGAGGACAGACTCTCAATGAGCTCAGAGCACATGGTTACTGGGTGGTGGGTGGCAGCAAAATTGTGGCAAGTTACATCAAACAATGTGTCACATGCAGAAGAGCACGCAGACCAACAGAAACACAAAAGATGTCCGATTTACCTGCTAACCGTGTTGATCCCTCACCACCATTCTCTTTCTGTGGCATGGATTGTTTTGGGCCCTTTCTCACTAAGCAGGGTCGCAGAGAGCATAAAAGGTACGGTCTGATATTCACCTGCCTATCCTCAAGGGCAATCCACATAGAAATATTGGAAGATCTAACAACTGATGCATTCATAAACGCACTACGGTGTTTTATAGCTATTCGTGGAGCTGTAAGACAAATCAGGTCAGATCGAGGGACAAATTTTGTTGGGGCAAAAAATGAACTCACAAAAGCCTTAAGAGAGGTCGATAAAGATAGACTGACGTCTTATCTGGGAGAGAAACACTGTGACTTTATCATGAACGTACCTGATTCTAGTCACATGGGAGGGGTTTGGGAACGGCAGATAAGGACAGTTAGGAGCGTCCTTAACTGTGTTCTTGCCAAGAGTGCTGGAAGATTAGATGATGCTTCTTTGAGAACATTTTTCTATGAAGCAATGTCAATAGTAAACAGTCGACCACTCACTACTGACAGCATTAATGATCCCAAAAGTCTAGAACCACTTACTCCAAACCATTTGCTGACCATGAAAAGCTCTGTCCCGCTTCCTCCTCCAGGCAAATTTGTGGCAGAAGATGTGTATGCCAAGAAAAGGTGGCGCAGGGTGCAGTACCTGACAGAACAATTCTGGAGTAGATGGAGGAAAGAGTATCTAACAAACATAATCCTCAGACAACGCTGGCACTCAGCAAGGCGTAATGTAAAGGTGGGAGATATAGTCATCGTCAAAGAAGACGAGGTGCCCCGTAATGAATGGAGAATTGGCAGGGTACTAGATGTTTGTAAAGATGAAGATGGGTTGGTGCGAAAGGTTACAGTCCAAATGGGAAACAGAAAGCTCAGGAAAGAGGGTCAAAGACTTGGTAGTTCATCCATTCTTGAAAGACCTATTCACAAGTTAGTTGTACTTGTAGAAAACAACTCAAATGTGTTGTAATGAAACTAAGCTCTAAGAATTTACAGTACAAGTAAGGAGAGTTAAAATGGCAGTGTTGACCTGTGAGGTATAAAATGCCAGTTGTTTTATTTCTGGAAATTACTAGATTTATTCAAATGTTTCCATAAATGTGTCATAAATCATAGTAATTTGATGGGAGTGTAACTGTCTGAGGGACAGTGCTATTGAGATTTACACGTTAGTCCATATTGTTTGATAATTCCATTAATGTGTGGATTCATACGGTAATTAAAAACCTTAAATGTATAATAAATAGGTTTAAAAAGGGACATTTGATTTAAAATTGTACTAAAATGTTTTACATTAAAAATATGTTTACATTTTGTTCCTTATTACAAGTGCTATTTCTTATGTTAAAATCAAAGGTCAAATGACCAGAGTTTACTGAAGGCCACACCTGTTGCATTGTGGGAAGAAGGTACTCAGCGAGAGCAAACGTGGCTGCAGAGAAAAAATGTACGGGCTTAAACTAAGATTTGCACGGTCCAAGAGGCGCACACGGTAATTGTGCTTTTGTATTTCAGCTTTGTTACATTTGTTGAATATTTGTTGTAATTTCTTTGTATTTAATGCACTTTCTGCACTGTTGTGACGCTAACATTGTGGGGCCCGTCTAATTAAGGAAATGTGTTTAAGAGACTGTAAAATCATTGAAGGTATTTTTTACTTATTGTATTTTATGTGTTTATTTTCTTTACAGTTTTCACGGTGTCTTGTGGATGGAATTGTGGAAATAAATGTTGAAAAGACATCTGTATGATGCGTGGCCGTATTCAATTGGACCAGTGTATTTACATATGTTCTGTTTTTACAGCGGAGAACCCCTGAAGCCTGACAGACTCCATTACAGTTGGTACCATCAATCAGACAAAGATAGAGCCTATCTCAAGTACCTTGGGCAGTTCTGAATGACTGATGGGGATTCCCAAGCACTTCAGTTCCAAAGGATCATTCAAATCTTGAGGGTATTTCAGGTGTAATGTGGGTAGTTAATCCACCCCTTTTAGCTGATCTGATTCATTTCCAAACCAGTCCAGATGAAGAATTAACAAGTTATTGAATCACATGTCAATGAGTAACATACATGTGTACAGACAAGGCTAGCAGCAACAGCGCCGTGTCAGAAAATATTTTGGTGTGCAAAGACCAAGAAAATGCCACGCAACAGAAATGCCATGCTCACACCACACAGGCAGTGTGCAGGAGGCCTTACCACTGACTTCCACCAACTGTGGATCAACTCCGCTTCGTGTCTGCTCTGTGATCCGCAGTCCATCAACACCCACCTGACGGGCCACTGAAGTCACATGGACCCACGGGATCTCGTGAATTCATGTATGATCACGCGATATAACAGGACGTAGTTTCTATAAACAGAACCACAAAACCTGATGAAAGAACTAGCTTAAACTTGCATTGCTCTGAATTTCATGTGTTTCCACGTGTTTCCATGTATCTTCTTAAGCCCGTATTAATGTAGTGTTTCTGTGTAAATGTAACATGCCTTTTTCATTTGCTACCAGACCTTAATGAGTAGCATGGGGATTGGGTAGACATGATGTCAGTCAGTCACCTCCCCTCTCTGACCCCCCACCTGCACTCACGATCTGTGAAGTGGATGTGCGCCAGCTCTTCCAGAGGCAGAAGACCAGAAAGGCTCCTGGCCCAGACGGTGTGTCTCCATCCTGCCTGAAAATCTGTGCGGACCAGCTGGCCCCCATCTTCACTCAGATCTTCAACAGATCTCTGGAGCTATCTGAAGTTCCCTCCTGCTTCAAACGCTCCACAGTCATCCCAGTCCCCAAAAAACCCTCCATCTCTGGACTAAATGACTACAGGCCTGTCGCCCTGACATCTGTAGTCATGAAGTCCTTTGAAAGACTGGTGTTGGCCCACCTGAAGAACATCACAGTCCCCTTGCTGGACCCCCTGCAGTTTGCCTACAGGGCTAAAAGGTCGGTGGATGATGCAGTCAACTTGGGACTGCATTACATCCTGCAACACCTCGACTCCCCAGGGGCATATGCCAGGGTCCTGTTTGTGGACTTCAGCTCGGCGTTCAACACCATCATCCCGGACATCCTCAGCACCAAACTCTCCCAGCTCACTGTGCCAGCCTCCACCTGTCAGTGGATCACAAACTTCCTGACTGACAGGAGTCAGCAGGTGAGGCTGGGGAACATCACATCCAACACTCGGACTATTAGCACTGGCGCCCCCCAGGGGTGTGTGCTCTCCCCACTGCTTTTCTCCCTCTACACCAATGACTGCACCTCAGGAGACCCATCTGTTAAAGTCCTGAAGTTCGCTGACGACACAACCGTCATCGGCCTCATCCGGGACGGTGATGAGTCAGCCTACTGACGGGAGGTGGATCAGCTGGCTCTCTGGTGCAGTCAGAACAACCTTGAGCTCAACACGCTCAAAACTGTGGAGATGAAAGTGGACTTCAGGAAGAGACCCCCCACTCTTTCCCCCATCACCATACTCAACAGCCCTGTGTCTGCTGTGGAATCCTTCAGGTTTCTGGGATCCACTATATCCCAGGACCTGAAGTGGGAGCCCAACACAGACTCCATCATTAAAAAGGCCCAGCAGAGACTGTACTTCCTGCGCCAGCTCAGGAAGCTCAACCTGCCTAAGGAGCTGCTGGTCCACTTCTACACAGCCATCATCCAGTCTGTCCTCTGCACGTCCATCACTGTCTGGTTTGGATCTGCCACCAAAAAGGACCGGAGCAGACTACAACGGACAGTTAGGACTGCAGAAAGGATCATCGGTGCCAACCTGCCCTCCGTCCATGACTTATACACCTCCAGAGTCAGGAAGCGGGCAGGAACCATCACTGCAGACCCTTCTCACCCCGGACACAACCTGTTCCAGCTTCTGCCCTCTGGTAGGCGCTACAGAGCACTGTTCGCCAAAACCAACAGATTCAGGAACAGTTTCTACCCACAATCCATCTCTCTGATGAACAGCTGACTCCTGACCCCACAGTGTCAGGCTCAGTTCTGGTCAATAACACTGTAACACGGTCTCTACAGCAACTGTATCATTCCCACTCTCACATCTCACTTATTATTATTTATTCATCATTCTCATTTTCTCACTGTTCATATGTTCATACTGTTCATACTGTTCATATTGTAATATAATAACATAATACTATTTTAACCCAGTACCGTTGCACTACGCACATTTAAATAATTGTATTGATCTCTTCATTGCACTCATGCCTCTATCTTATTTCTGTTTAGAGTGTGTATATATTGTGTATATATTAGTGTGTATATTTCTGTTTTGGTTGATATGTATGTGTAAGCACAGTGTGAGCAATGCTCCAAAGACAAATTCCTCGTATGTGTCCTCATACCTGGCGAATAAAGCTGATTCTGATGATGGGATGCAAACAGAGGTATTGACTGCAACAACAAGGTGCTGCAGGGATTTGAACCCTGGATCTCCTGTTTACTAGACAGGCCCTTTAACCAGCTAAGCCACAGCACCTCCTTGAGTGCTACTCACAAACAAAACAACAAACTTACTCTCGTTCAGAAGCCGTAGAAGAGCGGTGCAAATATTTCATCAGAGTGATGGCTTGTGGTAAGAAATTGGTCCTGACTCCGTTGGTTTTGGCGTAAAGTGCTCTGTAGCGCCTGTAGTAACGGTTGACCTAACAGTGTGCAGCCCACCTGCACCTATTAAAGCCAGCATTCCACTCCAATGGTGTAGACTGTTTTCAGCCACATATACTGTTATAAGACAACATCACATGTCACTCTGTAAAATCAGGCAAGTGGTAACTTTGTTGCACCAGTTATGAATCACTAGTCATATGCATACAATACACTTCATTAAGTGAGACCCAGGATCTCCTGTTTACAAGGTAAGCGCTTTAACCACTAAGCTACAGCGCCTTCGACAGAGAAGCCTGTCTTGCAAAAATGCAATGAGCTAATGAACAGGGTTGCTTCCATCCATCCATCTTTGTCCAGCAGCTCCAGTAGGGGACCCCTACGAACTCCGGCAAATGAAAACAGCTGGACGTGTCCTTGAGCGACGCCTCAGGACTCACTGTTCATAGGCAGGCCTACCGAGAACAACAGAAGTCCTATGCAAGGACCTTGAGAGATGAGAGACCCTTTCCCCACAGCCCTGGTAAAATCCAACCTCCATGCCATAAGTCCCCTCATCACAAAGGTCGTTAACCACTCCCTCCGGTCAGGCCATGTTCCATCAACACTGAAAACAGCTGTTATCATGCTAATTCTCATGGAAAGCCATGGAAAGCATATAACACAGTCCTAATTTAGTCCTCCTCAACAGTCAACATAGCATTTGCTGTGTGGCATGTCTGTTTTTATTTCTCTCATGTTAACAGTATTGACCAATACGGTAGGCATTCTAACCTCAGCTGACACGCTCATGCCACAGGCAGTGTACAGGAGCCCTAAGCTTCCAAGGTAAGACTGAAATTCATGATAATAAAAACTTTATAATCTTCACACTAAAATTGCAACAACACCTCCAACAAAAGACTTTTATTCGCTTTACATGGACACATGTAATGTTATGGTAGAAAACAACACCACATGTCACTTTAGTGCTCTAGAAAATCAGGCATTAACTTGGTTGCACATGTTAAGTATCGGCAACCATGTGGAAACACTTTTTTAAGTGATAACCAGGCACTGCTGGGATTTGGACCCAGGATCTCCTGTTTACGAGACATGCACTTTAACCACTAAGCTACAGCGCCTCCGGTAGCTAAGTCTTTCTTGCAAGAATACAATGAGCTAGTGAAAAGGGTTCCTTCCATCCATCCATCTTTGTCCAGCAGCTCCAGCAGGGGACCCCAAACTGCCCTGTGTCGAGCCACATCAACCAGCTCCGACTGGGTGATCCTGAGGCGTTCCCGGGCCAGGTTGGAGATTAACTTTCTCCACCTAGTTCCCAAGGCCTCCTCCCAGCTGGACGTGCCAGGACCAGCTCTCTATTATTATCTAGTGTTGGGAAGTTTGAACTCAGCTATTCTCTACATTATAGTGGACATTAATTTGCGCAAAGAAACTGAATTGCAAATACAGCCGCACCTTTTGTGAACATCTGCATTATCAACCCATGTAAAATTTACCATGTGTACACAGTAAACCTTTCTACTGCTGTATTCATTGTTTGTGGCAAGAGCTTTAAAACCTATTCTTGACTTTTCTTCTTCCACATCCTGTGTGAACACTTAGCTTACTAAATGACTTAAGTTAGCCAGTAATTGTTGTGTGCCTTCAAAAGCATAAGTGTTAATATTATGGAAGAAGCTGCCTGGCAAACCAATGCTGTCTTTCACAACAGTGGTTCCATGGTGTAATGGTAAGCACTCTGGACTTTGAATCCAGTGATCCGAGTTCAAGTCTCGGTGGAACCTGGTTTTAAGCCAGAGTACTATATGAATAAAAAAATCAACCTGTCCACATCTAGGCCAACGGGTAAAATATTCTTGGCTGTTCGACTGAAAACAGTATGTTGGTGGTGGCATGTTGAAATGTGAGCTGTACTTCATGTTAACTGAAAGGAGCTCCAAATTTAGACTTAGTTGAACATATTGAAAATATTTCCACAATGTTGACCCAAATGTCAGTCTATTTCCCATCTAGTAGGCACATGTCTGGACACAGGTGGACATTTTGGACAGAAACATTGGTGGATATTGATTCCCACCCAGAGGTGGGTAGTAACAAGTTACATTCACTCCGTTACATTTACTTGAGTAAGTTTTTTAAAAGATTGTACTTCTAGTAGCAGTTTTAAATCACTATACTTTTACTTTTACTTCAGTAGATTAGTGAAGAAGAAACTATACTCTTACTCCGCTACATCAGGCTACAATGAGCTTGTTACTTTTCTTTTAACCTCTTTGGTATTCTACGCGTCATTGTTTTTACCCCAGCGTACGTCTCATTTTAATGTTTTATTTTGAAAGAGAGAGAGACTTCCGCTGAAGACTCTACCACGTGACTGTGTTTCACCAATCAAACGTTGTTGTGCAGTCACGTGACCATACTCGATCTCAGCGCCGGGACAGGTTAGCTTTACAGTCGTAGCAAATCAAAGATGTCAGAATCAACCGTTGCCAAGGCAACGCAGACCAGCCTCATAGTGAAAGCATGGTTACCTTTTAGGAAAAGCTACATTATGCGGCGTCTTCTGTGTCAACCAAAACAAACGGACATGTGAGCGTTCAACACATCTAACCTGAGGAAACGTAGCGGTGGTTTTAGTTTCTGCTGTGGAGAGGTGGATGTTTGTCTTTTAGGTTACATACAGTATGTTTTACACATGCAGTATCCATCCTAATTTGATGTGACAAGTCTCTCAAGTAAGCTTTTTTGTAATTAATAAATTATTTTTAATTTATTTTACTAATTGGATGAACTATGATTTGCCTAAATATGATTATTTTGTATTTTTGTCGGTCTGATTGATGCTTGTGTTAAGAAATAAATCAGACTCACTACTTGAGTAGTTTTTTCATCAAGCACTTTTTTACTCTTACTCAAGTAATTATTTGGATGACTACTTTTACTTTTACTTGAGTCATATTATTCTGAAGTAACAGTACTTTTACTTGAGTACAATTTTTGGCTACTCTACCCACTTCTGCTTATCAGGCTATCAGGCTAGTATAGTTACTCAGAAATTGGGGAAGCTGACTCCAGCGGAAATGTAAAAGCTGGACTGTTCTTACATGTCAATTGGATTCTGACTTTGAATTCAAATATTTGGCATCTAAGAAATTTTCAAAACTGATGATGTATCAGTCATTGTGCTGGTGGTTTCTTGGTCACAGCAACAAGCTTGATCATTGACATACAGTTGCACGCCACGTATCACAAAACTGTTGGGTGGGGCCTTATGTATTTGCTTGTATTACATCAAGTGACCTGCATTCCAATGACCGTAAAGATTAATATGCACATGGCTTGCAGAACTGTACCTTCTAATAGAGGTAAGCCCACTTACTATAATATAGTAAATTAAACATGTCATGACATAGTAGGTTCTCACTCATCCATGTCATAGTTAACAAGGGAAGGTTTCTCAACTGTCAGCCCAAATATATGGGCGTCCATGGAGACATGGAAGAAAGTCACCAGGGTGGCAATGTGCTTGACAATGGCAATACATTGCGTGGGATGTGAAGGCAATGTGCAATACAGGCCAAATCCTATGGTGGGAATCAAGATCTACCAATGTTTCTGTCAACAATATCCGCCTGAATCCAGAAATGCAGCCAGCTGCGTTGGCCAGGAAACGGACCAAAGTCTCCCGTGTGGTAGGCGAGAATTCTACCACTGAACCACCAATGCTTGACTGGGTCTAAGTTGCACCACTGAAAACAATCAGTCTGCATTATGTTTTCACAAGTGTTAGCAAAAATGTAATTTATCCATCTTCCAACAAACACGGATCACAGTCTCTTGGGCTGCCTAGTGCACCAACAACCAAAATAGAGCTAACATGCATGATTGAAATCTAGAGGTTAACGAGATCAATGAGTAAGAGAAGAGACCTGTGTGAAATAAGTAATGTTAATGTTGTATATGGCTTCAAAAAGTGGTGCTATACCTGTTTGCAGTGTTTATGACCTATTCAATTGGATTAGTAATACCAGACACGGGCAAAGTGCTAACCCGTAGTCCACTGCCTGTGTCTGTGGTTCCTCATGGAGGCAGCTTGATTGATTGATATGCTCCCTCATTTGAAACGATCAAAAAGATCTAATTTTTACTCAAATTGGGCTAAAGAACTCCACAGTGGCAAAGCCCCAGGTATTGATGAAATCCGTCAAGAAATGGTGAAAGCTCTGGGTGTTGCCCACCCTAATGTGTACCCATTACAGGGGTATCACATTGATCAGTCTTCCTGGTAAAGTCTACTCCAAGGTGCTGGAAGGCCTCTACATGATTTTAGTTAAAGTTAAACATTTGGTACCACCATTTGGTACCATTAAGGCCTTAATCCAGCGCCTTAGACCACTCGGCCACACTACCTGCAAGTACTAGTCACCCACATTGTAACAAACAGTATGCTTGGGAATGTTATTGGAACAAAACTTTCGCAATGAAAAAGCCAATACTTTATAGAAAAATGCCAATATTTTATTTAAAAAAATTATCACACTTTGTCATTTTTCTCTGGCATTGTTGATTTTAGAATATTGTAACCAGCATTAAATGAGTGAATTTGTCTTGAGTTGTCACATCTTCTTTTGCAACTGTAAAGAGCCATTACTCCTCCAACTGCCAACTATTGCTCCAGAGACAATATGATATACAGTTTTAGAGTCTGGGTCTCACCCAAGGCCTCCTTCCAGCTTGATGTGCCTGGACCAGCTCTCTACGGAGGCCCCCAGGAGGCATCCTTACCAGATGACCCAACCACCTCAGTTGTTTTCACCGAGTACCTCCATAATGGCCATGCATCCGTGTTCATCCCCAGAGGTGCTGTGGCTTAGTTGGTTAAAGGGCCTGTCTAGTCAGCAGAAGTTCCTGGCTTCAAATCCCAGCAGCACCTTGTTGTTGCGGAGATTACCTGTACTTGTTTTTAAATTTCCGGCTAATCAGATGTTGTTGTGGGAGGGGTGTTAAGTCTGACTCATTGGTGAGTGAAATGGAGCAGTTGACTGACACAGAACTGCAGTGGAGCCAAAGTGGCGCATTTATTAATTAATTTCATTAGTTATCAGGCAAATAGAACACCTTGTGGGCATGTTATTGGTGTTTCTGTGTTAATGTAACATGCAATTTTCATTTGCTACCAGGGTACTTTGACAGGGATTGGGTTGACATGATGATGACACGCCAAGAGAGGTAATCTCTCCAACAACAAGGTGCTGCTGGGATTTGAACCCAGGATCTCCTGTTTACTAGACAGGTACTTTAACCAACTAAGCCACAGCACCTCCACAAGGAGCTACCCTGTTAACTCTTAATTTGTCTTTTACCTTGTATAAGCTAAACATACAGCATACTGACTGGCAGTATTGGGAGTAACGGCTTAGCTCGCCTTGGCTTGGCGGATCAATCCTATCCAGTCAGTCTGCAGAAGAGGTAGAAGTACTTGGCAGGTCTCTCCCTTCAGCAGTTTGAGAACGCCAGCCCACTCCTTCTCATTGGTGCTGATCATCCACATCTCACCCCCATAGAGCCAGTGAAGCTCAGTCCACCAGGTAGAGCAGGGGGGAACGCTTCAGGGCCCAGCACGTATCGTGGACGTCCACTGTTCCTTCCAACATGGAGCTCTTCCAGATTGTTGAGAATCTCTTGCAGCTGAATGTGCTGCCATACAAAAATGAGAAAGTGGTAACCAGGTCAAGACAAGACCTGTAGGCAGTAAGTCCGCTTGAAGAGAAGACTACTCGTGTGGAGGTGGACAGAATACTCGGCTATGCTGTAACAGTTTCCCTAACTCACCCGGCAAGGGAAAAGTACAACGCATAAAAATTAAGGTAATGGGTTGATCTCTGATATCTATCGACTATAATCTAGTCCTGCCTACTTTATTTACACAACCCCAGAATACCCTCAACCCCACAAACACCCTCATTGTCTCAAATTTAGCTCAATAAACATGCTAATAAAATAAAAAGAAGACCATGGAATATAAGTGTAACTGCTTAACTGTGTAACTAATTAAACAAGATGCACCATCTTCGTCCCCATCCCTTTCTGGCAGCCATATTTGAGAAGAATGGCCAAGCATCCAAAGGAGCGTATGTGAAGTAGGTAAGGGAATGTACTGTTGAAAGTCGGTGTACAAATGTGTGCTGATGACTGTATAACCCTTGCAAGCGACTTATCTTATCACCCCCCCCCAAGCTACACCACCACAACAAACAGCAAAAAACAAAACAAAAACAATATCCCCAATATCGAATCTACACCTCCGGTGGAGACTGCGACCTGAACGCAGCACCTTGAACGGCTCAGCCATCCTGACTGAATAATCCAACATGTAGTAGGATCTCTCACAGAAATAATAATATGGTAAGTCAACTATGTCATGATTTATTAGGTTCTCCGTCATCCAGGTCATACTTATCAAAGATAGGTTTCCCTATTGTCAGCCCAAATATATGGGTGTTTATGGGGACACGGAAGAAAGTCACCAGTGTGGAAATGTGCTTGACAATGGCAATACATTACGTAGGATGTGAAGGCATCCGTCAAATTTTGTAAAATTCGGACCAGCGGTTCATGAGAAATACACTTTTTTGTATTTGTAGCGCCCCCTAGTGGCCAATGTTCAAATTTCAAATTCAAATTTGTTACAGAGCCTCAGGGGGTCATAGCAAGTAATATTGTAAAGTTTGGCTTTGATAGCATTTATTTTAGCCGAGATATGGCAAAGTTGGTGTTTTCATAGCTAGCTACACAAATTTGTTTGCCCGTAATATGTGCAATTTTTATTCTATAAATAATCTTTATACAGCTTTGTGTCAGGTTGGTCTGAAGATGCTATGTGCCAAGTTTCATGCAGATCCATTGCACGGTCTCGGAGGAGTTCGAAAAAGTTGGTTTTTGATAAATCGCGATTTTTCACGCATAAAAGTCTAGGCGGAAGTGGGCGTGGATTCAGGGAACGCGTGGATGTAAGGTTTTTTAATATCTGATTTACGGTTTGGGAGTTATAGGGCCAAACGCGTTTTGTCCTGGTATAGTGCCACCTAGTGGTGGAAGTGGGTCAATTATTTTGGCTGAGGTCTTTGCGGACTTTCGGACCAGTCCTGAAAATGGCGCATCGCCACCATGTACGGTTTAGGCTGCAGCACCAGTTTTATGCGGTGAAGAATAATAATGGATAATGGATAATGGAAAATCCTAGCGAAAACAATAGGGTTCCACAGCCCTGCTGTGTGAACCGCGTATCGCCTTGCGATTACTGCGGTGCACGCATCCTCGGGCTTGGACCCCTAAAAAGGTTTTAAAGCTCTTGCCACAAACAATGAATACAGCAGTAGATAGGTCTACTGTGTACACATGGTAACTTTACATGGGTTGATAATGCAGATGCTCACAAAAGGTGCGGCTGTACTTTCAATTCAGTATCTTGCGTCAATTAATATCCACTATAATGTAGAGAATAGCTGAATTCAAGCTTCCCAATACCATGTCTCTGAAATTAGTTCTAGAGGTAAACAATACATGTAAGAAGTGGGATTTGAATCCAAGCCCCCAGTGGAGACTGCAACCTGAAAGCAGAGCCTTGGAACGCTCAGCCATCCTATCTTTATCTTGTTTATCCTTATCTTCTTTAATAGTTTTTTTAATAAATTAATTCATAAAAATATGACTAACGTGATTATTTTTAATGTTATATTAATAAATAATGTTACAAGTATATGGCTAAGTAAGCAATAAAACCTTTAAATAAGCCCTTCTTGTTTTTTTTTGTTATGTCTCGGCAAGAAGTATTATGCTTTTGGGTCGGCTGTCCATCTCTACATCAGAATCAGAAATACTTGATTGATCCGTGAAGGGAAACTCTGGAAGAGACTGCTTCTTTGAGCCAGTAACCTAAGGATATTGGATTTGTGCCTCTACAGTCCTCCACTCTACCAACTGAGCTATTGAAGGTCAACAATGTTTATGAACGCACTTCCCATTCTTGTTAATGTGATAACACAGGACCCCCTGGAGGGAATTTCTGACTCATCAGGGCCTGTAGCTCAGTGATAGAGCGCACTTCACAGTCTCAATGCCCAGATGTATTACAAGATTTGAAGTGAACATTCCATTGTCCAGCTATGGTGGTATAGTGGTGAGCATAGCTGCCTTCCAAGCAGTTGACCTGAGTTTGATTTCCAGCCATCACAGTAGCTTTGTCTGAGTGATGTTACTTGCTTTTTTTACAAGAAGTCAGCAGAAAGGTTACTTGCCCAACCTGGTTTGATAAAACATTAGATCTCTTTGGGCTGCACGATTATGGCCAAAGTGATAATCACGATTATTTTGATCAATAGGGAGATCACGATTAATTATCACAATTATTTTTTGATTTTCTACTCCAAAGTGCTGGAAAGGTAGGTTTCACCAATTGTTTAACCTCAGGTTGACAAGGAACAATCTCAGCAAGGTGATTGATGGATGATTCTAGTTACTTTTCCTAGTTCAGCCCAAATGACACAGCTGCAAGACATCACATTGGTTGGCTTCCAGCTATGTAATAGAAGCAAATGGCAGTGGTGGGATTTGAACCCACGCCTCCAGAGAGACTGGAGCCTTAATCCAGCGCCTTAGACCACTCGGCCACACTACCTGCAAATAACAGGTAACTTGGCGGAGGATTGGCTGAAGCTTCCTTTCCACCACCTTGGAGTAGACCAGGGAGGCTGAGCAGAGTGATACGCAAGTTGCAAGGTCTACAAAATGTTAAACTTTGCCACCCGTAAGCTGTTGGAACCTTTGTTGCCACCTTCCCTCAAAATGTGAATCACAGAACTTTCCATCCCTTGAGCCCAAACAGCAGAGCAGAGTGGCGCAGCGGAAGCGTGCTGGGCCCATAACCCAGAGATCGATGGATCAAAACCATCCTCTGCTAAATCATTTCTCTCATCATTTGTATCAGCACTAAGTCTATTTCCAGTCTGTGGATGTTGAGCAAAGCAAGTGTCTGGGATGTAAGGTTTCCATCTGCTGAAGAGTAAACCTAATAGCATGTCCAGTTTATTTCATCTATAAAAATGGAAACTACAGTGCTCATACCTGCTGTAACACCTCTAAAAACTGGAGCATAATACTATAAACATACTACAGTTTAAGTACATAAATACAGTAAAATAGAGACTGTAAAACATGTACATTTAAAGTGCTTGTTGTGCTGTCTGATAGTCTGAGGTATAAAAGAAAGAGCACACCGCTTAGTTTGTGTCACAGGAGGTCTTAGTCTACCACTACGTTCCATAACCCTACCAGTCAGATTACCACAGGAGGTAATATCTGTTGCAGCTCTTTTAAAGACTCTACCATAATACCTGCTGGAGATGCCAGGTCCTCATACATGTAAAGCATGCTCTCTACCACTGAGCTACATCCCCTGAAGATTTTCAGATTTTTTAAACTGTTTTCTGAGATTGACTTAGACTTATCTTTATTAATCCTTTTACTTACTTAGGGTGCTTTAGGTAACTGCCTTCCAAGCACTTGACCTGGGTTTGATTCCCAGCCTTTGCAGTAGTTTTCGTTGAGTGATATTACTTACTCTGTTTGTCAAGAAGTAACCAGAAAGGTTACTTGCCCAACCTGGTTTAATACAATATTAGATCTCTGTTATGGTACAAATAAGGCAGTATATCAATCAATCAAGCTTCCTCCATAAGGATACACAGACTGAGGCAGTCTACTACAATTTGCACTTTCTACTCCTTACATTTTACAAAATTGGCTTGTTACTTTAGTTTTGTACTAAAAGTCGTATATCAGGTGTGATTGTGAGAGAAAAGAGCAAGAGACTAGTTGTCCGGAGGATAATCAACTGAGATTGTGTGCGTCTTTGAGAACTGTAAGTTCATTTAAGCCTGTTGTTGTATTGGTCTGTAGTTCTGGCAAATTTAAAAGTTAGCTTGTTTGTGTTCTTCACCTGTTACCTAGGTTACACCTGTTAGCTAGCTTACACCTGCCTGATTCGATATAATGGCCATTGTTAAATGTCCTTGCTCATTAAGATAATGTAATTGATATTGGGTTTATTGTTATTATTTACTAGCATATATGATTCCTATGCCTTGTGTATGGTAGCCTTTACAATGTTATGTATTTCTTTTATTACCACACACACAGCCATAGCAGAGCCCCCCCCCCCCCCCATGTATATCCTGATGCTTGATTGTAATAATGCTTCAACAAAGAGAAGTTGTCTCTGTTCATGTTTTAACAGACAGCCATAAAGCAAATGCTTGTGGCTTAAAGATTGAGCTCCCGCTCATAAAACATCAGATAGATGCAGTCTCTGTGGCGCAATAGATCAGCGCAGTCGGCTGTTAACCGAAAGGATGGTGGTTCAAGTCCACCCAGGGACGTTTGTTGCTTAAATAACCTGGAGAGAGCCAAATCTGGTCTTTACACTTCTGCAGAAGACCATAGAGCAGCCCAAAGATAACCCAAATGGTCTTATGTCTATTAGAAGGTACAGTTCTGCAAACCATGTACATATTAATCTTTGCAGTCATTGGTATGCATGTCACTTGATGTAATACAAGCAAACATATAAGGCCCCACCCAACAGTTTTGTGGTACGTGGCGTGCAACTGTATGTCAATGATCAGGCTTGTTGCTGTGACCAAGAAACCACCAGCAAAATGACTGATACATCATCAGTTCTGAAATTTTCTTGGATGCCAAATATTTGAATTGAAAGTCAGAATCCAATTGACATGTAAGAACAAGACAATGCACGTCCAGCTTCTCCATTTCCACATGAGTCAGCTTCCCCAATTTCTGAGTAACAGGAAAATAGCCTGATAAGCAGACATGTGCAGCACGACCTCAAAAAGTCATAAAGCAAATGCTTGTGTCTTAAAGATCGAGCTCCCGCTCATAAAACACCATACAGGAGCGGTCTCTGTGGCGCAATAGGTCAGCGCAGTCGGCTGTTAACCGAAAGGATGGTGGTTCAAGTCCACCCAGGGACGTTTGTTGTTTAAATAACCTGGAGTGAGCCAACTCTGGGATTTATCCTTCTGCAGAAGACCATAGAGCAGCCCAAAGACAACCCAAGTGGCCTTATGTCTGGTGATATTAACAAACGTAATGTTAGTCACGGTCCCTGTGTGTGTCATGTGGAGAGCTGTTATATTATACTATCACTTTTTACTGACAAAATCAAGTCTTTGTTTTGGTAAAAATATTTTGTATCAAATGTTTCCTGTTGTCAAATGAGATCGTTAAGCTGAATCGGGCAGTGGAGCCGTGAAAAGACCCCATGCCAATCTACCTGACCATAGTCTTTCAAGTCAGTGACAAATCCAAGCTGCATTTCCTCTTTCAAACTGCATTTCTTTTTTACCAATATTCAATTTCTAATTTTGACAAAAGTAGTCTGTCGTCCAATAAATGGTGGAAACTAGGCTTATCTGCTGTCACTTTTGACCAAAAAATTCAAGTTCCAATGTTGGTAAAATGTTTTGCTTCAAAAGTAGTCTTTAGTCCAATATAATCAGAAAGCTCAATCTGGCAGTGGAGCCATAAAAACACTTCATGCCAAACAAACTTCTTAACGGTTGGCTTTCGAGTCACTGACTGATCACATTTACTTGATGGAAAATTACTAATGAGTTATGTTTACGTGGCTCGTTGGTCTAGGGGTATGATTCTCGCTTTGGGTGCGAGAGGTCCTGGGTTCAACTCCCGGACGAGCCCTGAAGCAAGGTGCTGTTCCAACCCTAATCTGTACTTTAAAATCCAGTTTATTGTTAAATTAACCCAGATTAGGAGCCAGCACAATTGTAGTACAGCATGTTGGCAATTTTCATATCCTGCTTCAACTGCACGCAATAGAAAAAAACTGGGAAAAGATATGAGGAACAATGAGCAGGACATGACTCTCCTTCTTCATTGGTCTAGGTTTATGATTCTCGCTTAGGATGCTTTAGGTCCTGGATGAGACTGCTTTGCATATAAGTAGAGGAATGGATTGAATAATCTGATTTAGTTATTGAATATGATGGAAAAGAGTGTCACGCGCGAGGCAAATTTATCACAATACTACTATCACTTCTTAGTGGCAAAATCAAGTCGCTTTCCAGCCGCTGCATTTATCAATGTATGATGATTCTTACGCTCTGATTGGCTTGATACGAACGTTTCATGAATATCACGTAAAGCCTGTCGTAAAAGGATTTCTGCGCTCATATCTACCCCACCTCTTTTTTTTGTTTCATGTTATGTCCCGGCAAGAAGTATTATGGTTTTGGGTTGTCTGTCCATCTCTACATCAAAAAAACTTCTCCTTCGAGCCAGAGTTGAACCAGCGACCTAAGGATTTCAGCTTTATGCCTCTACAGTCCTCCGCTCTACACACTGAGCTATCGAAGGTTGCCAGCACTGTCATACGAACTTCCCATTCCGTTGATTTTGATAACACAGGACCCCCCATGGAGGGACTTTCAGTGATAGAGCGCATTTCCAGTCTCAATACCCAGATGTATTACAAGATTGGAAGTGAAAAAGTGCTGTCCAGTGATGGTGGTATAGTGGTGAGCAAAGCTGCCTTCGAAGCAGTTGACCTGGGTTCGATTCCCAGCCATCGCAGTAGCTTTCTTTGAGTTGTGTTAGTTGCTTTTTTTACAAGAAGTCAGCAGAAAGGTTACTTGCCCAATCTGGTTTGATAAAATCTCTTTGAGCTGCACGATTATGGCCAAAATGATAACGACAATTAGAGATCACGATTAACTATGGCAATATTTTGTTGATTTTCTACTCCAAAGTGCTGGAAAGGAAGGTTTCACCAATCGTTGAACCTCAGGTTAACAAGGAACAATCTCAGCAAGGTGATTGACGGATGATTCTAGTTCCTTCACCAAACTCAGGCCAAATGACACAGCTGTAAGACCCACATCGGTTGGCTTCCAGCAATGTAATATATGCAAAGGGCAGTGGTGTGATTTGAACCTACGCCTCCAGAGAGACTGGAGCCTTAATCCAGCGCCTTAGACCACTCGGCCACACTACCTGCAAGTATCAGCTCTCCACATCGTGACATACACAGGCACCGTAACTAACAGTATGCTTGTAAATGTTATTGGGAAAAAAACCTTTGCAAGGAAAAAGCCAATACTTTATTAAAAAATGTTATCACACTTTGTCATTTTTCTCTGGCATTGTTGATATTAGAATATTGTAACCAGCAATACGTGAGTAGGTTATGGTCTGTGTGAATATGGGCTGAGCATTTACCTGGGCTGAACTTGTGAAAATCATCTTTTGCATATTCACTGTAAAGAGCCATTACTCCTCCAACTGCCAACTATTGTTCCAGAGACAATAGGATATACAGTTTTAGATTGCAAGGTAACTGTCCAAGACCAAAGACTTCACTGAAATACCTCAAGGGATCAAAACAGGGGGGGGATCTGCATGTTCTTTCTTACCAGCAAATTTCTTGAGGTCCAAATGGCATCTTTGATGGCGGCCAGGGTGAGACACTGATTGGCAAAGTGTATAGCTGTAAATCTGCTTCCTAAAAACAATAACAGGTCCAGCACTCCTTTCCCTCTTTTCTCTTTTGGCTTCTTCATCACTCTTCTTTTGCACTCGTTCTCACTTGGACCTCCACGGGAAATAAAAGATGGCTCGTTCCAGGTCTAAAATCACTTAAAAAAAGAGCTGATGAGTAAATCAAAGCTAAAATAACTGCCTTTTTTAAATGTGAATAGTTAAGGTGTGAGCAATCAGGAAGCTCACATAAAAGATAGCTGTTGGAACCTTGGTCCTTCCTAAACCTTCCCTCAAAATGTGGGGCCCATATTCACACAGACCTAAACCTACTCAATACTCAAATCAACAATGCCAAAGAAAAATGACAAAGAGTGATAACATTTTTTGATAAAGTACTGGCATTTTTTCATCAACAGTTTCACTCTACCTATCGACAACTCCTTGGTCTCCCCTTCCCCTCAGGTCAAGAGTCTGGGCGTCATCCTCGACTCCTCCTTATCCTTTCAGTCACACATAAATAATATCTGCCGGTCTGCATACTTCCACCTACGCAACATTAACCGCCTCCGTCCCTCCCTTACCACTCACACTGCCTCCATCCTTATCCACAGCCTCGTCACCTCCCGCCTTGATTACTGTAACTATTTGGCCTCTTTCCATAAACTTCAACTTCTTCAGAACTCAGCAGCTGGTGTCATCACCAGAACCCCCTTTTCATCATATAACCCCGGTTCTTCAGCAGCTCCATTGGCTTCCAGTTCAGTTCAGAATATAATTTAAAATCTTTCTCCATACTTTCAAAGCCATCCATAACCTTGCTCCTCCATACCTAACTGAACTCCTTCACATTGCCGTCCCCTTCCGCTCCCTCAGATCCTCCTCCTCTATCCACCTCACTGTACCCCCAGCTCGACTTGTCACCATGGGGACCAGAGCCCAGACTGGAGCTCCAACCCTGCTGCTCAGGGGGAACCTCTGCTTTAACCACCGACAGCTGCTGGACGTCTGAGGAGAAGAATCAAATACATGCATATTAGTGTTTTTTGGCACATTAGTAAAGTGCCAAAAACCAACATGAAAAAACAGCAAGAGTGTCTTGTTTTGTTTCCAAGTCCCAGATGGAGTCCAGAGTCTGGGTATTTTAATTCCAAAAGACAAAGGAATTTTATCAGGATGCATAGTATCCTAATCCATGTAATAACTGGCCTTTAATAATAAAAATCTCCCAACCACATATAGGTTATTAGTCTGGCTATGGCCGGGTAAACTCACCTATCTATTAAGAATATTTTTTTTAAAAAAAAGTCCTAAAAGTAAGACGTTTTTAGGAATTGAAGAATGTTTACCATTGAAATAAACCACTTCTTGTACCTCCTTTTTATACAGACCTTTATTTTTTGAAGGCTATTCACCAAGCTGCAGCAAAACCGGATGTTATTCTTTGAGCAATAAGGCGACTAACGTGAGTGAAAACATTGGAGTCGGTTTGTTGTGCTGAGAAAGTGTGTGAGCTCCAACAGATGTGGTCCATCAGAGCCTGTGTGTGTCCGGATAAACCTGTCTGATGGACTTTGTGCTGCTCACCTTCTTTCTGAATGTTTTACCTCGGACTCATCTCCCGGAAGCTACAAAGCTAACGACGCTAGCTTAGCATGCTAGCTGCTTAGCAACAGTTTGAAGGAAAACAAACAGCGTTTTTGACGGAGTTTGTTCGGAGGAAAAGTTTCTGTCATCGTGTGAAAATGTCTAAAGTCCAAATGCTGAGAGGGCTGGTGGAGCAGCGACTAACTGCGGCTGCTGAAGAGATATTTGGGCTGGTTGAAAGAACGATAGCAGAGCACGAGGAGGAACTGTGTCGTTCAAAAGAGGAGCACGAGCGCCAACGGAAACGACTGGACGCTGTTTTCAGCCCTCAGCTCCGGCTGCACAGAGCAGGTTGGTACCTTTACTTCTTCTCTCCGGTCACCCTCTGGTTACACTGACATCAGACCGGGATGGGCCCACTTCCAGGACCCCTGTCATTCTGGTTCATCAAATCATGTTATTAAATTACAAAGTAATTAGCCTACTTGGTAAATTATTACAAAATACGAAAGTAATATCAGTGAGAAATGCTGTCAAATTGAAAGACTGTGGTCTTGAATAAAGCTAGGCGTATAACTCCACTGTGTGGGACAAACACATCAGATTTAAATTTCCGATTTTACAATAATTTAAGCCTCTGTCCTGTTTGACAGGTCCGGAAAGATCCCCGGCTTAATCTTTTATTTTACATAAAATGAACGGGACCAAACTAGCAATTGAGACCACAAAGTCATTATGATAAAGTTTACTGAGTTATAAATTACGCGGGAAGTAGGGTTTGTTTCTCATGGATTTCTAAAATAAAAAACAGACTTCTTTTTGGAACCTGCAAAAAATTAGAGCACATGCAGCTTTAAATGTCCCATGACATGGTTTCTTTTTGGATGGTTTTATAGAGACCTTAGTGGTTCCTAATACTGTATCTGAAGTCTCTTTTATATAGACCTTAGTGGTCCCCTAATACTGTATCTGAAGTCTCTTTTACATAGACCTTAGTGGTCCCTAATACTGTATCTGAAGTCTCTTTATATAGACCTTAGTGGTCCCTAATACTGTATCTGAAGTCTCTTTTATATAGACCTTAGTGGTCCCTAATACTGTATCTGAAGTCTCTTTTATATAGACCTTAGTGGTCCCCTAATACTGTATCTGAAGTCTCTTTATATAGACCTTAGTGGTCCCTAATACTGTATCTGAAGTCTCTTTATATAGACCTTAGTGGTCCCTAATACTGTATCTGAAGTCTCTTTATATAGACCTTAGTGGTCCCTAATACTGTATCTGAAGTCTCTTTTATATAGACCTTAGTGGTCCCTAATACTGTATCTGAAGTCTCTTTTATATAGACCTTAGTGGTCCCCTAATACTGTATCTGAAGTCTCTTTATATAGACCTTAGTGGTCCCTAATACTGTATCTGAAGTCTCTTTTATATAGACCTTAGTGGTCCCTACTACTGTATCTGAAGTCTCTTTATATAGACCTTAGTGGTCCCTAATACTGTATCTGAAGTCTCTTTTATATAGACCTTAGTGGTCCCTAATACTGTATCTGAAGTCTCTTTTATATAGACCTTAGTGGTCCCTAATACTGTATCTGAAGTCTCTTTATATAGACCTTAGTGGTCCCTAATACTGTATCTGAAGTCTCTTTTATATAGACCTTAGTGGTCCCTAATACTGCATCTGAAGTCTCTTTATATAGACCTTAGTGGTCCCTAATACTGTATCTGAAGTCTTTTTTATAGAGACCTTACTGGTCCCCTAATACTGTAAGTCTCTTTTATATAGACCTTAGTGGTCCCTAATACTGTATCTGAAGTCTCTTTTATATAGACCTTAGTGGTCCCTAATACTGTATCTGAAGTCTCTCTATATAGACCTTAGTGGTCCCTAATACTGTATCTGAAGTCTCTTTATATAGACCTTAGTGGTCCCTAATACTGTATCTGAAGTCTCTTTTATATAGACCTTAGTGGTCCCTAATACTGTATCTGAAGTCTCTTTTATATAGACCTTAGTGGTCCCCTAATACTGTATCTGAAGTCTCTTTTATATAGACCTTAGTGGTCCCCTAATACTGTATCTGAAGTCTCTTTTATATAGACCTTAGTGGTCTCTAATACTGTATCTGAAATCTCTTTTATATAGACCTTAGTGGTCCCTAATACTGTATCTGAAGTCTCTTTTATATAGACCTTAGTGGTCCCTAATACTGCATCTGAAGTCTCTTTATATAGACCTTAGTCGTCCCTAATACTGTATCTGAAGTCTCTTTTATATAGACCTTAGTGGTCCCTAATACTGCATCTGAAGTCTCTTTATATAGACCCTAGTGGTCCCTTAATACTGTATCTGAAGTCTCTTTATATAGACCTTAGTGGTCCCCTAATACTGTATCTGAAGTCTCTTTATATATGACCTTAGTGGTCCCTAATACTGTATCTGAAGTCTCTTTTATATAGACCTTAGTGGTCCCTAATACTGTATCTGAAGTCTCTTTTATATAGACCTTAGTGGTCCCTAATACTTTATCTGAAGTCTCTTTCCCGAAATCCAGCCTTGGTGCAGAACTACAGCCACTAGAGCCAGTTCCACATTGAGGTTTACTAAGGACGTGGAACTTCTGTGTAGCTATTGAGAAGGAGAGGGGGAAGGGGGGGGGGGGGGTGTTGCCTTGACCAACTGCCACTTTGCTTGTTTAAAAGCCATGATGTCTCTCTCTTTCTCTGGGCAGGCAAAGCAAAGAAAGGGGAGGTAACCTTGCTCCTTATGACCTCATAGACTTCAGATCGGCCCATTTGAGCTTTATTTTTCTCAACAACAGAGCAGGATACCCAGGGCTCAGTGTACACCTATCACCATTTCTAGCCACTGGGGGACCATTGGCAGGCTGGGGGGGAACGCATATTATTGTTAAAAAACTTCATGAAGTGAAATGTTCATGCCATGGGACCTTTAATGAGCTTCAGCATTGGCTCCACTCCACTGACCCAGAAGATCTGTCCATCCTTTTTTACAGTCTATGATCTCAAGAAAAAGAGAGCAAGTGTTCTGGTCTTTTCTCCAATAACAGTGGTATCCTATTTCTTTTGTTGTCTCCAGAGCTCCCACTGCAACATGTCTGTAAGGAGGAGGAGGTTCTCTCTGACCAGCAGCTCTGTATTCAGGTGAGGAACTCCAGTCTGGACCGAGAGGAGAGCCTCCACAGATTAAAGAGGAACCGTGCACCAGTCAGGAGGGAGAGCAGCTTGTCCTGAAGCAGGAAACTGATACCTTTATGTTGACTCCTACTTATGAGGAAAGGGACCACAGTGAAGGTCAGACTCTGAACTTAAACCCTGATGACACTCTAAATGCAGCAGAGAAAGAGTCTTTAGCCAACATGCCAGTTATAACCTCTGTGGAATCAGAAGCAAACGGTGACCACCAGCTCCATGGAGCTGAGAGCCAAGACCAGAAAGGAGGCCAGCATGGAGACTCAGGATCAACTAGAAATGCAGAGCCAGAACCAAAGAAGAGACGACGCAAGAGCAGAAGTCACAGCAACAACGTAGACAACACTAACATGTCAGAGACAGGTAAAGGTAAAAAGTCTTTCATATGTGACATGACATGCTCCTTATGACCTCATAAGGAGCAAGACTTCAGATCGGCCTATTGGGGTTTATTTTTCTCAACGGCAGAGCAGGATACCCAGGGCTCGGTTACACCTATCGCCATTTCTAGCTACTGGGGGATAGAGGATAGACTCTGAACAGTGACCGCTGCAGTCTTGTTTTTTTTTTTTTTATCAGGCTGTTTTAGAGAATGTAATCAGCTTTGGGATGACTGCATGGTTAACGAACCTTTCTGTATCATCGAAATTTAAGTTATTGGTTATTTGTTAAAGAAAGATAATCACTTTTTCAGTCTTTCTTTGACCAGTGCGTACTTAAACAGGTGAAGATTATCCTCTGTGATCCGTCCCATGTTCTGGACTGAGCGTGTGAATTGTTACCATATAGGCATTGGTCGTTTACCGGTTTCAAGGTATATTGTGGTTTGAAAAAGTCACGGTTTCAAATCCTCTAAAGTTTTCTATAGTGTTCCTAAGGCATCAGCTTTTTACCCAGACATTTTGAAATAATACATTTGAAAGCTGTGATTGCAAAACCGTGAAACCGTAATATTTTTGCTTCAGGTTATCATACTGTCAGGATCTCATACACATATACACAGCTCAGCAGTTCAGATAGAATATGTTGCCTATGGGGACATGGGTTAATGACAATAATTTTAGAGAATAAAATGACAAGTATTTTAAGTGTAACAAACGCTACCTCATTTACACTTTCAGAAATCAGCTCTAAAAACTGTAAACTTGTATTTGAGTACAGCTGATATACAGAGTCATGCCAGTGGTTCTCTATTTTATTACCTTGAATAACATTTGGGTTTTTCTCCTGAAAAATAAGCAGAACACTTCTTCCAACTCTGCGTTTTTCCAGTAATTGATCCCAGAAGTTTGAATCTCTGAATATCTTTCCTATTTTGCTCTCGTTTATAAAACCGTGAGCACGGTTTATGAATCCGTGCGCACAGTTTGTTATTTATTTATTATTATTTTTTTACTCAGCTGACCCCAGGGGGGCGCCGTATGTTTCTGTGACAAAGCGCCGAACTGCCTCACATTCATTTAAGCATAATGTTGTCAGATTAACAGGCGTGAATATTTGTAAAAACTGCTTGTACTTTAAAAAAAAATAAAAGCAGAAAGCAACAATTTGGTCGTAGTTTGGAGCCCTGTAAAGAGACCCTGTCAACAGTTTTCTACATGTACTTGTATTTCCTTAATCTCCTCAGATGTCCCGAAGTTGTCGGTGGTTAAAGCAGAGGTTCACCCTGACCAGCAGGGGTGGAGCTCCAGTCTGGACCAGGCGCACCCAGACCCCCCACACATTAAAGAGGAACAGCAGCAACTCTGGACCAGTCAGGAGGGAGGGCTGGAGGAGGATGATAGCCAGTTCCCGTTCACTACTGTCCCTGAGAAGAGTGAAGAAGATGATGAAGAGAAAGCTCAGTCCTCACAGCTTCATGAAAGCCAAACTGAGGAGAACAGAGAAGCAGAGAGAACAGGATCTGATGGAGAGGACTGTGGGGACCACAAACCAGCCAGGACTCAGATCCATAGTCCTTTACAACCACTACTCATGACAAGACTTCAGACTCCTCTGAATCTGAATTTGAGACTGATGATGCAGAAGGGAGGAGACTAGGGAACCTCAGACAGGTTTAAAACCCTCTGCAAACAATGAAGAACCTGTAAGTGATGTTGGATGTAACACTGGAAACACATCAGTTAGCTCCTCTGAATGTACAGGAAGCTTTGGCCGTAAAAAACATCTTCAGAAACACTCTGGATACCAAACATGGAGAAAACCATTTAGTTGCTCAGTTTGTGGTTAAAGATATCTTCGGTAGAAAACCTTATCGACTCACATGAACTTCATTCAGAAGAAAAATGTTCCACCTGCTCAGTTTGCAAAGCAGTTCTGTCAGCCTGGCAATTTGGTTGTACACATGAAATCCACGGAGGTGAAAAACCATTTAGTTGTTCAGTTTGTGATCAAAAATTTGCACTGAGCAAAATCTGAGACGACATTTGACTGTCCACACGGGAAAAACCATTTCGTTTCTCAGTTGTAGTAAAGGTTTACACAAAAGAAAACTCTGAGACAACATTTGACTGTCCACACATTTTGCTTCACAGAATCAATCAGCTCACTAATTGAACACAACCCTGCTATTATTATGAACATGCTCTTTTCAATTACAGATTCAATTCTACAGAATGAGCAGCATGCACGTCATGACTGTTGGTTTTCTAGGACTCTACAACACTTACTAGTAAATTATTTGCCATGTAGAAATATCACTTTTACCAAAAAATATGATTTATGAGTTTAGTGATGCTATTTTTTAAACATCCGTGACCACGACATATGCGCTTGTGTTTTTCAGAGGCGTCAGTGATGCTCAGCAGTTTTATTCCAGAGCACAGCAGAAAGCTCTGCTGAGCTTCATAAATGCTTGATGAAATGTAGCTTGTGTGGACAATACCACATTACACTACCATATTACTCACTTACACAATACTGCTGGCTGGTTTGATTTAGCAAAAACAATCTAAAACAACAGGTCAAAGGTCAACTGGTGCCCCTCATTGCTAATGCCTATTAGGGACAATGGTTCCAATTTACTTTACTGGAGTAGAGCTGTTCCAGCAACATGAAGACAACACGGTAACCCCTACAGATACCAGTGAAATCTTAAAATCTGTGGGAAAATGTTACATTTACAACTCTCCCGGCACTAAAAATCCCGGATGGTCCCCCATTTTAGCCGGCTGGCTAAAGACTGGCAACAAAATGGAGGCCACACATAAATTGATCAAAAGTAGTTCATTTATCACAAACTAACCAACACTGGATGCATGGATTCCCATAATGCAACTCCATAATAGTGATGTTGGCAGATAATTAACCCTCATGTCGTCCTCGGGTCAAAATGACCCGTTGTCCTACATCAATGTTCTTTTTAATTACCCAAAACAACATGATTGATTCCACACAACGCTCTTTGCCAAGTACAAATCTCTACTTTCATTAATTTTGTCTTATTCAATTTTATAGCATTTGGAGAAAACGTTGAAGTGTTTTTGAAATAGTATTGAGTAAAAGTTGAAATATTCCAGTCTGTGATTATCATCAACATCCATTCCTTTAATTTTATTCTAAATAATTCCTAATTTCTGCTTTTCTCACTCAAACATTAATTATAATTTCCTATACATGAGGTTTATTGACCATAAATTCCAAAAATAACTGTAAAAAAGTAAAAGTTAATAAGTTGGTGTAATACATTGTTAAACGTCAAAAAAGTGACAAAAACTGGAGGAAAATTTAAACATTCATACAAAGCCTCAACAAAAGTGTTAATTTTCAATTTTAACGGGAATACAACACAAGGGTTAAGAAAGGTAATGCGTCAGTCAAACAATGTTCCATAGACATGCTCTAAATGTTGTTTCTAGTTTAAGATAGAGCTCTACAGCATGGCACCTCACTAACTCACTCTCTTGGTTTTTCTCTGTTGATAGAAACGGAGAGGAAGAGGAGTCAAACTTCACCGCTGTCAGCACTGTGACAAATCCTTCACAACATCAGGATATTTAAAGATTCATCAGAGAGTTCACACTGGAGAGAAGCCTTACAGCTGTGATCAATGTGGGGCAGCTTTTTTTCAGAGTTGTGACCTTAAAAGACACCAGCGCATTCATACTGGAGAGAAGCCGTACAGCTGTGAGCAATGTGGGGAAACTTTTTCTCAGAGTAGTAGCCTTAATACTCACCGGCGCACTCACACTGGAGAGAAGCCGTACTGGTGTAAACAATGTGGGAAAACCTTTTCTCAGAGGGGACACCTTAAAACTCACCAGCGCATTCACACTGGAGAGAAGCCGTACAACTGTGAGCAATGTGGGGTAACTTTTTCTCAGAGTAGTAGCCTTAATACTCACCGGCGCACTCACACTGCCTCGTTGTGAACATGTTTCAGAGCCAAGCTGTTTCCTCCTCCTCACTCAAAAAAATGAATCAGGGGGGTTGTGGACTTTAAATAGTTTTTTAATGTTCAGTTTAATTAAAATAAATGTATTTGTTGGGTTAAAATGTTGTTTTCGAGTAAAGTCTATGTAATAGTGATTACTGTTACCTATAAAAAATATAAATATGTTGATGAATCCCAAAACATTTAATTAAAGTGAATTAGGAATGCAATACTTGGTACATCCTGCAGATGGCAGTAAGACTAAAACGTGAGATGCGTCAGACTGCGCATGCGTAAAGATATTTGAACTCCCGACCAGACCTTCCTCGGTTAATTTTGGCGGAAAAGTTCGAGATGGTGTTCGGTGTCTGATAAGGAAAAGGTAGGTGAACATTTTCTTTCACTCAAACCTGTTTTGTAGTATATTCATGTTGAGTATGAACGTCCTTTGTGTTTCTGATGCACACTGCTGTAAAAGCAGGTGGGTCTTTGACATGTTCGCTAGCAAACTTAGCTAGCTAGCTAGCTAATGTTAGCTGTATGACCCAGGTCAGTTTGCTGTTTATCCCGCTGGGCGCCGCTTATATCTCACGTGTGTAATGTTTCTAAACTTAGCTACTCTTTAGTAATTAGTGCTGGTGTCTCACTGTAATTAGCTCAGGTTAGTGGTTAGCTCCGGTCAGCTCGAGTGGAGCAGAGGGAGAGAGTGAACAACCGGTCAAGTAACGTTGGGGGAGGAGATGCACGTGCGTTTCCAGCGATGTGGCCGTGGTGCTTTCATGGTTCACTATTACTGGTAATATGGCAGGACACAGCCCCACAAGCAGTATGCTGTGTTACTAACGTAAGCCTCAAAGCCTGAAGAGACTGGTGTGGCTCTGCCTTGCGTTCTATGCATCAACATGTTCTGCATTTAGCTCAGAAACTGGAAATGAGCCCAGTGGTGGACCAGGTTAGCTGCAACACGGAGTGTTACTGATGTTTACTTTCAAAGCAGTTGGTTCAGGACACCTCAGCTTATTTGTGGTGAAATTGATTTTATTGTTACCAAGTGGTTAGATTAATTTTTACACTTTTTCTCCTGTGTTTATCTGGCTGTACTTTTCGCGTTATTGTATGGTGACTGATTCCGGTTAACCGTTTCACAGCTGTTGAAATTACGACTGACCCTAAGCTATCACTTTATAGCTGCGCTTCATATTAAAAGCTTCACATCAGCAAACCAATGGGATGCTTTAATTTTGAAGCAGGCACTAGAATGCTACGTGTTTACCTGTAAATGTACTACCAGATATTCTGGGTATATTGGCTATTCGCGTGGTTTAAAGGGCCGACAGTCATGTACCGTTACATGCGCTGGACAGTAGCGGCAGGCTTGAGGTCACTTTACTCACACCCCAGATTCTGTTACGTGTTATAATTAGACATGCCCTGTATTTGGACAATATCTCAGGTGTGTAGTGTTTCTGTACTTAAATTTAGTGCTGTTGGCCTAAGTTAATTAACCCAGGTTAGTGGTTAGTCCCAGTCAGCTCGAGTGGCGCGGAGGGAGAGGGTGAACAATCAGACCTCGATGAACGAAGTTAGGGGGTGCTTTCACAGCGGTGTGGGCGCAGCGGTCTCGCACGGTTTACCAACAGTCCGGCATGTAACAAGCGGCAACACCACTAGCTGCCAGGTTGGCCTCGGAGCCTGAAGTGAATGTTGTGTCTGTGTCATGCACGCTGCATGCTAGACTTTCTGCATTTAGCTCATACAGATTAACACATGTGTGGACCTGAATCACGGTTAGCTGCAACACTGCATGTTACTCATGTTTCATTACAAAGCTGTTGGGCAGGACACGTCTGCTTATTTGTGGTGAATTTGAAAGTTTACACACTTATATAGAGTATAAAATAAATAGGGCCCCAGTCCATTCAATCCAGTTATTAAATTAAATTATTTTTTAATTGGGTTGAGTTTATGGAAGTCATGCTAAGAAATGAAGTAAAGCAGGCTTAACGGTTGTTGTTTTTTAAACACTGTAGCTCTTAAGAACCATGTAAAAGTTGCCCCAATATTTGATGTGTTAACAGCTTTTTACATTTTTCTGTCTTTCTAATTATGTTGCAATATTTCAGGTCTTGAATAATTGGTTCATGGATTTGTCCACCCTCCTGCCTGGATAAGACATACTTCTAAAAGGTAAGATCACATCATAACTAGCTTACTAATTACTGAAAAATCTAACATTTTGCTGCTTCAGTCTCTTCCATTCTCTCTCTCTCTCTAAATTTTAAATGTCAGTACTGCATTTCAGTAGGTGATGGCTTCTGTTAACATGTTGAATTTCAGATCCCGGCTGAGATAGAAATGATCAGCTCCTTCCTTCATTAACATGCATAGCGGACTGCGGATATTGCACATGGTATGTTAACTTACTACTACTACTAACTTTTTATGAGTCTTACTAAATGAATGTTGACTGTTTAGAAGGTACATTAATATATTGTGTTTGTGGACATGCTTTCAGATGGAGGCAGAGTTTCTCAGATTCCCACTACTCCCCTTCTCTCAAATTCCTTGGACAAATAGACCAGCACACTGATCAGCTATTCAAAGTGTTCAGGAACAAACGAGGCTCTGCAGGAGAAAGTCCAGATGATACTGGCCCCAATGACAGAGGTATTTTGCACCCTATTAGTGCACCCTATGAGTATAA
>NW_022603485.1:0-30840 GCF_008692095.1 Etheostoma spectabile
CTCTCTCTCTGTCTCTCTCTGTCTTCCAGCTGATGTCCTCATTATGTAACATGTAGTCTATGATGAAGACATCATTTTATGGACGGGACTCGTCAAAATGTCCCGATGTCCTAAAGAGTAAAAGGTTAGATCCCAGGGAAGAAGTTAAAGCAAATTAAACTGAATGAAAGATTAGAATTGATTGACGGCCCAAATATGAATATAAAATGAGGAAATCCCAGCGCTCCATTAGACCAGAACCCAGCGCTCCATTAGACCAGAACCCAGCGCTCCATTAGACCAGAACCCAGCGCTCCATTAGACCAGAACCCAGCGCTCCATTAGACCAGAACCCAGCGCTCCAATAGACCAGAACCCAGCTGTGTGAGAGAGTGATGTAATGACCCCCCCCCCCCCCCCTCTTTTCAGGGTGGAGCCTGCTGGAGTCAGATGGTTGACACCAGGTCTGAGGAAGTGTAAGTGTGTTTTTAATTTCATTCATCAGACTGTGACATCACTCATTCAACCCTGTGATGTCATCACCAGAGAGCTGATTGGTTAATAACTGCAGCTGTGTTGTGTCTCGTTGTCTCCGTCAGATTCCTGTGAACTCACAGTCGACACCAACACGGTGAACAGGAACCTCAAACTGTCTGACAACAACAGGAAGGTGACCCATGTGGAGGAGGATCAGCCATATCCTGGTCATCCAGAGAGGTTTGGGTCCTGGTCTCAGCTGCTGTGTAGAGATGGTCTGACTGGTCGCTGTTACTGGGAGGTCCAGACCAGAGGACGGGTTGAGATATCAGTGAGTTACAGAGGAATCAGGAGGACAGGAGACAGTAGAGACTGTGTGTTTGGATGTAATGATCAGTCCTGGAGTCTGGACTGCTCTGATGGTGGTTACTCTGTCCGTCACAATAACAGAAAAACCTCCATCTCCTACCCACCTGTCTCTGATAGAGTAGCAGTGTATGTGGACTGTCCTGCTGGCTCTCTGTCCTTCTACACAGTCTCCTCTGACTCACTGATCCACCTCCACACCTACAACACCTCATCCACTCAGACTCTCTATCCTGGGTTCAGGTTCAGGTCTCGTGGCTCCTCAGTGTCTCTGTGTCCTGTGGAGGACGGTGAGTCTCCTCCTGTCTCTCACTGCTGATCAGCTGAGTCTATAGAACTTATACTATTATTATTATTATCATTATAATACCTTTTAAAGGTGTTGAGTGTTAATGAAGGGGACCCTTCCAGACCTCCTCCTGCTTTACTACTGGAAAGTCCATCTTTCTTTAGTTCTGGGACTTATTTTTCCAAATCCAGATCTTTTTGTTCCATCAGTGGCTGTTGAATCATTTCCAAATAAGAAGAAAACCAGATATAGGCCGTCTGTCATGGTGGGGGGGTTCTGTTGTAGTTCTTCCTGTTATATTTTGTAGTTTCTCTGCTCTCCCATGTGATGTCTTGTTTAACTTCCTGTCTCCTGCTTTCCCACCTGTGTGATCACCTGCCCCCCCCCCCCATGTGTTGCACCTGTGCCTCATTGTCTCCCTATCTTGTGTATTAAGTCCAGTCTTTCCTTTCCTACTGTGGGGGGTCTGTGGTCCTTCCAGTGGTTTTTCCCTGGTCTTGTGTTCCTATGTTCCTGATTCCCGGGGATTTTGGACGACTGCCTGTTTTTCCCGTTGCCGGCCGTTTCCTGGACCCTGTTGCCTGGAAGTTTTATTGGTGCTTTAATAAAACCGTTGGACTTTCCTCCCCTGAGTCCTCTGGGGCTCCGTCTCCTGGGGGGCTCTGGAGAGGAGAGGAACATCATAATAATCAGTTAAAGATAGTTAGTCTTTGTAGTTCTCTTAAACATGGAGATGTGGTCTAGCAATAAGGATTCTAGTTCTCCATATGCACAGATCCTTACTAACATCTTTACCTGGGATATTTCACAATCATCACAACTATGCAGAGAGAAGATCTACATCTGGAAATATTCAATCTGAACCCTCGAGACCTGGAGAACTGGTCTATCCAGGTCATAGAGTCAAAACACTGGTTATGGTCCTTCTATATACTGTATACATGAATGTGTGTGTATATTTTTACATATAAAGTGTAATATCATCTGCATCTTGTGTCTCTGCTGTGTGAATGTGTATTATAATGATTATTTTTACCCTAATGTGTGTATTAACGTGTACTCTGTGTTTCTCAACGGGGTTTGAAGAGTTTTATCTGTTTGACTACTTTTTATATCTGGATCGTTGACTGTGATCTGGTTTTTCTTAGGGAGACAGTTTTAAGACGTGTCCCGGGACAACGGATGAAAAATAGTCTTTTGTCTAATTCTGGTGCATTTCCAACGATGATAATTAATGAACACTGTCCCTGTCTCATAAACCACATTAAACTGGGACATTTTAACGCTTTACCACATCTGAGAGTCCTTCAGAGATTCTGTCCTCTCATTTTAAGGGACAATAATGTGGACTGAAATCAATAAGAAGTGGGAGATAGGGCCCCCCCCGCCCCCGCCATAGCTTCAGGTGGAGAGCGACCTTCTTCTTCTTCTTCTTCTTCAACACGTGGGACTGGTTGGAGGAAGTGGAAGTTGTTGTTTGAGACGTTAACACCACGTTAGTCTGATGACGTCTAAACTCCTCCATTCAGAGATATTAATATTCACCAATGTTAGAACATGTTGTAGTTTCCTCAGAATGAATCCTTCTACATCTCCTCGTCTTAGTCCACATTACAAAACCCTCAGGACCCCCCGTCCACGCTGGACTACTGAGACCAGACAGATCACTGAACTGCATTCAGAAACAGTGGTGACATCATGGCGCCCTCTGGTGACATCAGCAGGAACTACAAGCATCACACATTAATCATTAAACTACATTACCCAGCTTCTAGTAGTTTTATTTCTATGTTTTTAGCTCCGACTAGTGCAGTGAGCCGTCTGATTGGATGTTGGAGTTTTTAAATGAGTTCAGGACAGACATCTTTAACCAGCCTGGAGTCTGTGTGTCCTCAACACGCCCTCCTCTCTTCTAACGCCCCCCCCCCCCCTTTAGATGTAACATGTGTTATCCCATGTGTTATTCCATGTGTTATTCCGTGTGTTATTCCGTGTGTTATCCCATGTGTTATTCCGTGTGTTATTCCGTGTGTTATTCCGTGTGTTTTATTCCGTGTGTTATTCCGTGTGTTATTCCGTGTGTTATTCCGTGTGTTATTCCGTGTGTTATTCCGTGTGTTATTCCGTGTGTTATTCCGTGTGTTTTATTCCGTGTGTTATTCCGTGTGTTTTATTCCGTGTGTTATTCCATGTGTTATTCCATGTGTTATTCCGTGTGTTATCCCGTGTGTTATCCCGTGTGTTATCCCGTGTGTTATTCCATGTGTTATCCCGTGTATTTTTCCGTGTGTTATTCCATGTGTTATTCCATGTGTTATCCCGTGTGTTATTCCGTGTGTTATTCCGTGTGTTAGTCCATGTGTTATCCCGTGTGTTATCCCGTGTGTTATCCCGTGTGTTATTCCGTGTGTTATCCCGTGTGTATTCCATGGGTTATTCCGTGTGTTATTCCGTGTGTTATTCCGTGTGTTATTCCGTGTGTTATTCCGTGTGTTATTCCGTGTGTTATTCCGTGTGTTATTCCGTGTGTTATTCCACGTTAACTGCCAGTCTGTGTGTTATTAGATGATAATGCTGAGTCTCTCTGGGCGGTCTTCTTGTTTCCTGTTTAAATTTACTTTCACTTCCCAGAAGCTGTGACGCAGTTATTTTTCTCCGTGTGGAGCTCCAGCTGGAGGTCATTAAACACTAACTTTGATAATAATTATAATAATAATAATAATCGTGTGTCTGTACCGTTTGACTCGTATACTCCAGTTGTTGTTGGTTTAGTTTCAGAGCTCAAAGCTGCAGAGAAACCACCTCAACTGGACCCGGATTAGTTGGACCTGGACCTGGACCTGCAGTCTTTACTAAGACCGTCGACATCTTGTGTGACTATCAGACCGAGGTACTGTCTCAGATATACTGTTAAAATATACTTTAGTCTTTATTACTGTCTCAGAAGTACTGTTAAAATATACTTTAGTCTTTATTACTGTCTCAGAAGTACTGTTAAAATGTACTTTAGCATTTATTTCTGTCTCATAGAGCATTTAAAATATACTTTCATTTAAACTCTTTAAACATCATCTGGCACTGTTTAAGTTCTGTTGTGTTTCAGAGAAAGTTTTAACATTTAAGTTTTTTTTTCATTTATAGCGGTAGAAAGTGTGTGTTTGTGTGTGTGTGTGTGTGTGTGGTGTGTGTGTGTGTGTGTGTGGTGTGTGTGTGTGTGTGTGTGTGTGTGTGCATGTGTGTGCACGTGCCTGCGTGCGTGCGCACACACACGTTTTTACTTCCCGTAAGTCCCTTGTGTTGTAATCACGGGACATAGGAAGAATGACTACACTTTGACAACAACAACCACAGTTACACCAAAAGAAGAAACAAAGATCTTATTGTGAAAATCTAACATCCTAGCATGTTGTAACAGGAAGTACTCCAAAGGAGGTTTGAGGAACTTCCTATGCCAGGAATCAAACCCTTGTTTCCACCATCGTAAAGTCAGACACAACAGGACTCTACTGTTTCCTCTGGAGCCTTTCAGAATAAAATGCCTCTGGTACTGTTGTAGTAATATGAGGAGGAGGATGCACAGGACAGGAAGGGGAGACTGACTTTCATAATGGAGTCTGGTCTCCATTAGAGGACAGAAAGAAGACAGTAGTCCTGGAGTCTGGTCTCCATTAGAGGACACAAAGATGACATTAGTCCTGGAGTCTGGTCTCCATTAGAGGACAGAAAGAAGACATTAGTTCTGGAGTCTGGTCTCCATTAGAGGACAGAAAGAAGACATTAGTCCTGGAGTCTGGTCTCCATTAGAGGACAGATAGAAGACAGTAGTCCTGGAGTCTGGTCTCCATTAGAGGACAGAAAGAAGACATTAGTCCTGGAGTCTGGTCTCCATTAGAGGACAGAAAGAAGACATTAGTCCTGGAGTCTGGTCTCCATTAGAGGACAGAAAGAAGACATTAGTCCTGGAGTCTGGTCTCCATTAGAGGACAGAAAGATGACATTAGTCCTGGAGTCTGGTCTCCATTACGGGACAGAAAGAAGACATTAGTCCTGGAGTCTGGTCTCCATTAGAGGACAGAAAGATGACATTAGTCCTGGAGTCTGGTCTCCATTACGGGACAGAAAGAAGACATTAGTCCTGGAGTCTGGTCTCCATTAGAGGACAGAAAGAAGACATTAGTCCTGGAGTCTGGTCTCCATTAGAGGACAGAAAGAAGACATTAGTCCTGGAGTCTGGTCTCCATTAGAGGACAGAAAGATGACATTAGTCCTGGAGTCTGGTCTCCATTACGGGACAGAAAGAAGACATTAGTCCTGGAGTCTGGTCTCCATTAGAGGACAGAAAGAAGACATTAGTCCTGGAGTCTGGTCTCCATTAGAGGACAGAAAGAAGACATTAGTCCTGGTCTTTCCAGTGTCCCTGTTGTCCCAGAAAGATGAGGACCGACAGAACAGGATGAGCAGAGAGCAGAAATCATTCAGTGAAGATCTTCAGACTTATCTTCTGCTCGATAGCTTCAAGTTTCTCCAGCAGCTTCTGTTTCTGGACATTAACAAGTGGTCTTCCTCTCTTTCTAACAGGACCCATCAGAGACCAGACCCTACTGGACCTGGACCTGGACCCGGCTGTGTGTCCATGCGGCCCCCGTTCCTTTAATAAAGACCTGTAAGGGAGAGGAGGAGAGAAATGGAGGAGAGAGACTCGATGGAGAGACTTGATGCAGAAGGAGAGAACTGAGATGGAAAGAGAAATAAAAACGTTAAGAAGAAGACTGAGGTGAGTTGGGACATCCAGAGAACTGGATCCAGTCTTGTTGGACAGGACTACGTCCATCGAGACTGGATCCAGTTTCGTTGGACGGGACTACGTCCTGGGTTGTTTGGGGTCATGTTGCTCTCATGCATATTCCTTCAAATCAACGGTTTTATTGGAAATTAACCCCCATTATCAACCCTCTATGGCATGAATTTTAATATTAAAAAAATATATTTCACCCTAGTTTTTGGGAGTTTGGGGGTCCGTAATAATATAAAAATCATAAAAACTTTAACATGTATTATACTATGAGGAACACACTGAGCCTTAGTCATTCACTCCAAATTTAAATAAATAATCAATAAACTGGTGATGCACCCACGGTAACTAAGCGCACCCTTTGCCCTTTTGTATTAAATGTTAGTACCTCAAGCCTTGGAGGTGATTGCAGAATTATTTACAAAGATGCCCAAAATAAGGACCAAAAAGAATATTGAGACATGTACTAATCAGGAAGGACGACACCCAGAATAACAGACTCATAAAAAGAGGGAGCAGAAAAAGAACACAACAGTACCGATTGAATCAGTGTTTCTCTTTTTTACAAAGCACAGTCTCTTTTATTCTGTGTGAAACCTCAGGAAGCAGTTGCTGGTGGATGTGAAGCAGAGGTGGACATCACATTTTTGGCACTTGGCTTTAGGTGTACCATTGCATCCTGGAACCGTGCATCTCCCTTTCTTCTCACACATGACCATCCATCTGGGACCGGAATGGGTGTAGTGGGTCCTCTTCTCCTCTTTTCATCATACTCCCCAGCAATTGTGGAACTGGGACGACCTCTCTTACGATCCAGATTCTTGCCACTTTTGCACAGGCTTTCTGCAATATACGACTTGAACGTATAAAGCTTCATCTGTTCCTCTTTCCTCACCCCAGTGCTGCTGCAGTCTCTCCTGTAGAGCAGCCAGGCAGTCACGATGGTCATGTCGATAAAGTGGAACATCAGCCGGTGGTACCACTTCTTCGACCTGATTTTATTGCGGTACAGTGCAATGAGAGAGTCCAGCAGATCCACCCCACCCATATTCTTATTATACTCTCTCACCACAGCAGGACTGGGGACTTTGATGACCTTCTTCTGCTTGCGATCCCACCTATCAACCTCGGTGACTGGGTGTGCGTCAATGTAGTCACTGAGCAGACTGACTGAATGGTTATCATACCACTTCACAGCATGCAAGGTGGTTTCCCCAACCATGGCCGTCTTCTGTTCAAAAGACCCACGTCCTGTTCTCTTCAACTCAGCGTCACACATCAAGTTGACACCCGGTAGTCTGTTGCCACGAATAGTACCAGTACAGTGAATTCCCTGGTGAGCTAGTGTGAGTATCAGATGGACACTTGTGAACCAGTTGTCAAAGAATAACTTGTAGTTCTGCTGCGTGGGTATTGGCTGGGCCAGGCGAAGGACAACGTTGCCACTTGCTCCTACATCCGGCAGCTCAGGGGGTTGCACAACTCTCCCAGTGTTAATCTCAAAATTGTGCGGGACACCATCAGAGCCAGCCAAGATAAGTATCTTGTAGCCCCATCTTTTTGGTTTTGATGGCAGGTATTGCTTAAGTCTATTTCTTCCCTTGAAAGGGACCATCTGCTCATCTACAGCCAGCTTCTCACCCATTGGGATTGTCTGCAGCTTCAAGGTAAGATGAGTGACCAGTGGTCTGATTTTGTGGAGTAGGTCAACATTTTCTCCTTGTCTTACTTGATTGTTGTTGTTGAAGTGCAGGGATTTTTTGATGAACTCCCATCTGTTTAGTGCCATGGTGTCAGCTACCTGGGACACTCGGGTGGCTTTGTTCCAAAACATGCGTGTGCCTGGTAATCCAAACAAGGACATGTACACTGCTGCACCCATGAACTGCTCAAGTTCTTTAGTAGTGATGTTAAGGGGCTTGTTGGTGTCACACTGAATGGCATATAAATTTGCCTGCTCTACAACTACTTCCAGAAGGTCTTCAGAAGAAAACATCTTGAAGTATTCGTAGGGGCACATGATATTGTCTGATTTTGGCAGGCTGGCCTGCCATTCTGGGTAATCAGTGATGTTGGCACTGTGGGGTGTTCTCCACGTGGAACATCTTCCTCTGATGCATCATCATCAACTTCATTGTCCTCTTCATCCACAGACTCATTGTCATCAGATAGGCCATCTGTTTTCAAAAAGGGAAGATTCAAATTAGAATAGGTCATATACCTCTCGTCACCCACCCACACGCACACATGCTCGCTCACACACACGCGCACAGACATACACACACGCACACGCATGTTCATTACATACAGTATGTTACTCTACTGACTGAATTCTGATCTCCTTATTCTCCCTCAAACCTGATTCTTGGGTCCACTCTTCCTCACTGTCCCTCTCCTCAAGCTCACTGTCCTCACCGTCAGAAGGAATAAGCCTAACTGCTCGATCATCTTCCTTACACCCATTAAATGTTTGTGCATCCATTTCCTATAAGTAACAGTAAATAGTAAAGCAAAAAATTGATTAGGGTGATAACTATGCATCCCTGCACATCTCTATCCATGAGAATGTTATTGTTCAAACAAAAGTGGTCTAACTGCGCAATGTTGCCCTGAGGCAACGAATGAAAAACTACCATTTTACTATATAAATAAAGACAAAAAGTGTCTTTACTCAATCAAATATGCTTCTTCACATATTCATTTACATCACAGATATTATTTATACAAAGTTGTTCAAATTTAAACATGTTAAAAAGTGAAATTTATCTTACCTTCTGCTAGCAGTGTGTCCAAGTCGGCAATGGTTCCAAAAAGGACTTTTCCCGCCACAGACAAAAGGTCAAACCGACGCCCACCTCAAATTTCATTGGTCACAGACTTATCATCTGACTTTTAATTTGATTTGTTACTTTTAAAAATTTAAAGGGGGGGTGTGTGGGCCAAAATAGTGGTTTGTTGCCTGAGGGCAACACCATGCCATGGAGGGTTAAATTATTGGAGCTGATGTCTGAAATGAGAATTTGCAAAATCATATTCTGTCTCTCTCAAAACATCTTTCTGTTCAGACATTTTGAAATTGTTTTGTTATTATTATGTTTGAGTTTTGGACAGAAAGTAAAGCATTATTGACAGGTAATTGTTAATAGTTTGGCCTACAGACATATTCATATTAATATTATATTATATGCTGGGAGACTTTACTCTATGTGAACATGTGACCCTAAATAAATGGATTTTCTATCAGGACCAAGAAGAGACCAGAGTCTCCTGATCCAGATCCTGAACCTGATCCTGACTGTGAACCCAGCTGTGTGTCCTTTAAGAGCGACCGGTCACATGAACGTTATATTAACTTTAAAGGAGATCAACCCTCTGCTGGAGAGAGGTCAGCTGTTAATAATATTATAATATTACTGATTCATCTTTTAACTTTTATGTCTCCAGAGAAGTTTTTGGAGTTTATTCTCAGCATCTTTCTTCTTCACATATATTAATATTCTCCATCTGAAAGCTGTCCAGTGAGACCGGTCTTCAACTGTAGATCTCAGTTTAATACTGGACCTGGTCTGGACCAATAGGATCTGGTGTTGTAGCCCCATAAAAAGCATCTGATTGGACAGGACTACGTCCTGGGTTGTTTGGGGTCATGTCTCTCATGCACACTCCTTCAAATCAACTGGTTTTATTGGAAAGGAATTATTGGAGCTGATGACTGAAATCAGAATATTTTTGCAAAATCATTTCCTGTCTCTCTCAAAATACGTTCTGATTTCAAAAGATATTTTTATTGACTTTTCGACAGTAAGTAAAGCATTATTGGCAAATAAATGTTAATAATTAGGCCTACAGACATATTCATATTATATTATATGCTGGGAGACTTTACTCTACCTTAACATGTGACCATGAATAAATGGGTTTTTCTATCAGGATCAAGCAGAGACCAGACCCTCCTAAACCTGATCCTGATCCTGGACCCAGCTGTGTGTCCTTTAAGAGCGACCGGTCATTTGGTCGCCTCATTGACTTTAAAGGAGATCAACCCTCTGCTGGAGAGAGGTCAGCTGTTAATAATATTATAATATTACTGATTCATGTTTTAACTTTTATGTCTCCAGAGAAGTTTTTGGAGTTTATTCTCAGCATCTTTCTTCTTCACATATATTAATATTCTCCATCTGAAAGCGGTCCAGTTAAACCAGTCTTCACCTCTTGCCTTTAGGTAAATACTGGATCTGGTCTGGTCCTGTATAGTCTCTGGTGTTTGAGCTTTTGAACCCAGTTTTTTGTCTAGTTCATTGAACTTCTTTGTGTTAGTCTAGTTTTAGATCTCAGTTTACTACTGGACCTGGTCTGGACCAATAGGATCTGGTGTTGTAGCCCCATCAAAAAGCATTTTAAATCTTCTGTAGCCATCAGCTAGGCTACACATCAGGAACGGCAACGTTCTTCCCAGATGTTCTTCTCCTGCTGGGAATACCGGGGGGGGGGGGGATTAGAGGGGGACACAGGAAGCATTCATCGCTAACATCCCATCCAGAGCCCACGACAATACTGTCGTCATATACCTAAAACTTAATCGGTATTCATTATTTATTCAACAAATAAGGTTTCCATCAGCGTTGATCACGTAAGAAGAATATCATCAAGATAAAATCTGATGAGACGAACATTTTTCTTTTGATTTATGAAATTGTATCAAATTTGACTGTTTCCAGAAGGAATTTTTCATTTGATATCTCTTAATTCAGATAAAAATGTGTGGATGGAAACATATCTTATGTGGTCTAAAGTTTTCAGACTATGTTGCCCCCCCCAGCTGCTAGCAGACAGCAAGACTGTTTAGTTACGTCTGTTTGTTTCTGCCGTTGGTTTTTTTCACATCGATGTCCCCAAACAACAAGGTCTAAAGTTAGCCCCATGTCAGCTGATCGCTAACGTTAGGCTGAGACAGCCAATGGCAGAGAGGAACACACTTACCTTCTCATTGGGAGCTCCACGTGAAGTCCTGAAAGCTGTTGCTGTAGATGTAACGTTACGGTAAAGCCGGGCATGGAGATCAGGCCAATTAACAGGGGGGTCAGCAGGACCACCAACAGGGGGGTCAGCAGGACCACCAGATCTTTACTGTCAGGGGAAACCATCTGATTCTATGTTGGAATCAACACTTTAAGTCCCAGGACCTTTACCTTGTGTGTGTCTCTGTGTGGACAGACATGGTGGGAGCTAATTCTTCCTGATTCCTCCACAGAGTGGACCAGGAGAGCTCAGAGGGTCCCAGTGGGTCCCAGTCCTCCCAGCAGCATCAAACCCACCTGGACTCCATCTTTATGGTCTGTACATGTACACCAACTACTTTAACATCTATTCTGTTCCCAATCATCTCCATGCTCCCCTGTTCAGACCAGAGGGTCCTCAGTCCGTCCATCATGGATCTGATGGTTGCTTCCATGATTTCAGTCTGATTGGCATTCATATAATCTTCTGTTCCAGCTGCTGGAGGACGACATCGTCACTTTTGTGAAGAACGAGCTGAAGAAGATCCAGAAGCTTCTGAGACCAGATTACCCAGAATGCCCAGAGAGTCAGAGGGAGGGTGAGGATGAAGAGCAGAGGAGGAGCAGAGAGGCGTTTCTGAAGATCACACTGCACTTCCTGAGGAGAATGAAGCAGGACGAGCTGGCTGACCGTCTGCAGAGCAGTAAGAGGATTTCTCTAAAGATTTAACTTGCTGGACTAATGGGACGTTTACTAATGTCTCCAGAGAAGGGTCAGAGTATGTTCCTGTTTCTTTATAAATCACCTACTGATCTTCTTTATTCTGTGTTCATTCAGGAAGTTCAGCAGGAGTTTGTAAGCGTAAACTCCAATCTAAGCTAGACAGGAAGTTCCAGCGTGTGTTTGAGGGGATTGCTAAAGCAGGAAACCAAACCGTTCTGAATCAGATGTTCACAGAGATCTACCTCATGAAGGGAGGGGCTGCAGGGGTCAATGATCAACATGAGGTCAGACAGATTGAAACCGCATCCTGGAAACCAGACACACCAGAACCAACAATCAGACAAGAAGACATCTTTAAACCCCCACCTGGAAGAGATGAACCAATCAGAGCAGTGATGACAACGGGAGTGGCTGGCATCGGGAAAACAGTCTTAACACAGAAGTTCACTCTGGACTGGGCTGAAGGCAAAGCCAACCAGGACATCCAGTTCACATTCCCATTCACCTTCAGAGAGCTGAATGTGCTGAAAGAGAGAAAGTTCAGCTTGGTGGAACTTGTTGATTACTTCTTTAGTGAAACCAAAGAAGCAGGAAACTTCAGGTTTGAAGAGTTACCGGTGGTCTTCATCTTAGACGGTCTGGATGAGTGTCGACTTCATCTGGACTTCCTCAACAATGAGATCCTGACTGACGTTACAGAGTCCACCTCAGTTGGTGTGCTGCTGACAAACCTCATCAGGGGGGATCTGCTTCCCTCTGCTCGCCTCTGGATAACCACCCGACCTGCAGCAGCCAATCAGATCCCTCCTGGGTGTGTTGACATGGTGACAGAGGTCAGAGGGTTCACTGACGCCCAGAAGGAGGAGTACTTCAGGAAGAGATTCAGAGATGAGGAGCAGGCCAGCAAGATCATCTCCCACATCAAGAGATCACGAAGCCTCCACATCATGTGCCACATCCCAGTCTTCTGCTGGATCACTGCTACAGTTCTGGAGGACGTGTTGAAGACCAGGGATGGAGGAGAGCTGCCCAAGACCCTGACTGAGATGTACATCCACTTCCTGGTGGTTCAGTCCAAAGTAAAGAACATCAAGTATGATGGAGGAGCTGAGACAGATCCACACTGGAGTCCAGAGACCAGAAAGATGATCAGGTCTCTGGGAAAACTGGCTTTTGAGCAGCTGCAGAAAGGCAAACTGATCTTCTATGAATCAGACCTGACAGAGTGTGGCATCGATATCAGAGCAGCCTCAGTGGTCTCAGGAGTGTTCACACAGATCTTTAAAGAGGAGAGAGGACTGTACCAGGACAAGGTGTTCAGCTTCGTCCATCTGAGTGTTCATGAGTTTCTGGCTGCTCTTCATGTCCATCTGACCTTCACCAACTCTGGAGTCAACCTGCTGGCAGAAGAACAAACATCATCAACACAGTTCTACCAGAGTGCTGTGGACAAGGCCTTACAGAGTCCTAATGGACACCTGGACTTGTTCCTCCGCTTCCTCCTGGGTCTTTCGTTGCAGACCAATCAGAAACTCCTACAAGGTCTGCTGACACAGACAGGAAGTAGCTCAGAGACCAATCAGGAAACAGTGGACTACATCAAGAAGAAGATGGATGAGGATCTGTCTGCAGAGAGAAGCATCAACCTGTTCCACTGTCTGAATGAACTGAATGATCGTTCTCTAGTGGAGCAGATCCAACGGGCCCTGAGTTCAGGACGTCTCTCCACAGATAAACTGTCTCCTGCTCAGTGGTCAGCTCTGGTCTTCATCTTACTGTCATCAGAAGAAGATCTGGACGTGTTTGACCTGAAGAAATACTCTGCTTCAGAGGAGGCTCTTCTGAGGCTGCTGCCAGTGGTCAAAGCCTCCAAAAAAGCTCTGTAAGTGGGACAGAATCCATCTATTTATAATATGTTGTAAAGCACAAAGTATGAACTATGGCTGAGATTGATTCATTACTGTCCATCCAAAAAAGCTCTGGAAGTGATATTTAATCATCAGCAAATACTCTGATATCTTTCAACAGGAGTTAAATATAACAACTTGTTTCCTTCCTGTGGTCTCTCCAGGCTGAGTGGCTGTAACCTGTCAGAGAGAAGCTGTGAAGCTCTGTCCTCAGTTCTCAGCTCCCAGTCCTCTAGTCTGAGAGAGCTGGACCTGAGTAACAACAACCTGCAGGATTCAGGAGGGAAGCTGATCTCTGATGGACTGAAGAGTCCACACTGCACTCTGGAGACTCTCAGGTCAGGATTCATTAACCCGTTCAACTGATGACCATTTAAACTCTGACTAACTTTAGTTGATAAACAGCCGATGTGTAGCTTTGTGTCTGTTTATATGATAAACTTCAGCAGTATGTTTGAGACTCAATAATTAAATCCTGCAGATGATTTTGAAGATTATTCTAAATCTGACTAAAATGTACCTGGACAACAACCAAAGAAAGAACTAGCACATGGCTCCACGTGTTGACAGAGGCTTCCTGTGTGTTGTTCTGTGTGTTTCCAGTCTGTCAGGCTGTCTGATCTCAGAGGAAGGCTGTTCTTCTCTGGTCTCAGCTCTGAGCTCCAACCCCTCCCATCTGAGAGAGCTGGACCTGAGCTACAATCATCCAGGAGACTCAGGAGTGAAGCTGCTGTCAGCGGGACTGAAGGATCCTCTCTGGAGACTGGACACTCTCAGGTACACACACTGATCAACAAGAAGGAGATATTAGTGGAGGAAGGTTTAAAGGAGAACATCTCCAGGAACTAAAATCATAACTCCCTTTGTTAATAACTGATGTAGTTTGGACAGATACCAGACTGGGGTTTTAAGAAACATTCTTTTTCTCTCTTTCCTGAGATCTAATCAGTTTCAACTCAACAGAGAAGGGTCCAGGACAGGTTTAGCTTAGCTTAGCACAAAGCTAAATGTGCTTTACCTTGTGAGCAGCGTGTGGATGAAGCATTAATCTCCTCTTTAGACAGACTAGTTATCTAGAGGTTTAAAATGTCAGTTGCCGGTGCTGCATGGCTCATGTGATCGATCAGAGACGTACTCTGACATCTGGACCAGTTATTTCTCTAAGTTCCTCTTGTGCTGGGAGAGTACGGCTCTACGTTCTAAAAGTCTCAAAACACTCTTTCCTAGTCCCACACGATTTATGTTTCACTACTGAAAAACGTCCACTGTTGCACCAAATGTTTGCTCTTGGGGTAATCGTTAATGAGTCCACATTCAGACTGGGAGTGGGCACAGAGTGGAGATTAGGGCTGCACAATTAATTAAATTTAAATCACGATAACACAATTTTGTCTTCCCACAATCAGATTTGCGTAATCAAGTGATATTTTAAATGTGTCATTCCGTTCATAGGACGCTCCGGGGTTTTTTGTTGTTGCTTTTTTTACCATGCATTACATGACACATTTCTTCTGGAAAGCCGTGCACCGGATCACACTGCTGACATTTGTCCACAGTTTTTATTGTTATTAACAGCTGTGTGTTGTTAAGCAGGAGAGGCTAACCTGGATTTGTACCAGTGTTTCTGGTAACTTCTGGACTTTATCTTGGAGGTTTGCACTGGGTCCCTCAGTGTATTTATTCCTTCCCCCGCTGTAGTCTATGATGAAGACATCATTTTATGGACGGTGGACACGTCAAATGTCCCGATGTCCTAAAGAGTAAAAGGTTAGATCCCAGGGAAGAAGTTAAAGGAAATTAAACTGAATGAAAGATTAGAATTGATTGACGGCCCAAATATGAATATAAAATGAGGAAATCCCAGCGCTCCATTAGACCAGAACCCAGCGCTCCATTAGACCAGAACCCAGCTGTGTGAGAGTGATGTAATGACCCCCCCTCCTTTCAGGGTGGAGCCTGCTGGAGTCAGATGGTTGACACCAGGTCTGAGGAAGTGTAAGTGTGTTTTTAATTTCATTCATCAGACTGTGACATCACTCATTCAACCCTGTGATGTCATCACCAAAGAGCTGATTGGTTAATAACTGCAGCTGTGTTGTGTCTCCTTCTCTCCGTCAGATTCCTGTGAACTCACAGTCGACACCAACACGGTGAACAGGAGACTCAAACTGTCTGACAACAACAGGACAGTGATATATATGGAGGAGGATCAGCCATGTCCTGGTCATCCAGAGAGGTTTGAGACCTGGGAACAGCTGCTGTGTAGAGATGGTCTGACTGGTCGCTGTTACTGGGAGGTCCAGACCAGAGGAGATGTTGAGATATCAGTGAGTTACAGAGGAAACAGGCGGAGAGGAGACAGTATGTTTGGATATAATGATCAGTCCTGGAGTCTGAGCATCTCTGATGATCGTTACTCTGTCCGTCACAATAACAGAAGAACCCCCATCTCCGTCCCCCGTGTCTCTGAGAGAGTAGCAGTGTATGTGGACTGTCCTGCTGGCTCTCTGTCCTTCTACACAGTCTCCTCTAACTCACTGATCCACCTCCACACCTTCAACACCTCATTCACTCAGACTCTCTATCCTGGGTTTGGGTTCTGGATTCCTGGCTCCTCAGTGTCTCTGTGTCCTGTGGAGGACGGAGAGTCTCCTCCTGTCTCTCACTGCTGATCAGCTGAGTCTGGAAAGGATCACACTTAAATAAATATGTCAGCTTATTGTTATGAACTAATGAATGAACTTTGTATGAAATAATCCAGGATGATTGACCAGATTCCTCGTGAACATTGTAATCTTCTTCCACTTCCTGTCCTTTAAAGACGGAAGCTGTGATCATGAAATTGTAGAAATGACGTTGACTTGTGTCATGTTTAGTTTGGAGTTCTTTTGTAATGCTAGCTAACGTAGCTAATGTCATGTCGCTGTTGTGCTTGTCACTGCCCGATGTGACAAGTAGCCTCTGAGATCCTAACGAGAGACTTCTGTAGCATCTGAAGTAGCATCCGAGATGCTAACGAGAGACTTCTGTAGCGTCTGACGTAGCATCCGAGATGCTAACGAGATTTTCTGTAACATCAACAACGTAAAAATTGACATAATTAACACAGAGACACGGGGGAAGTTTCTCCAGAGTCTGTCTCTTAAGTAGAAGTTAATTTCCTTATTTCTGAGAACGGAAGAAGAAAGAGTCATGGCGTTGGCTTTAATAAAAAAACAAAAAAAACAGAAAATGTCATGCAGTTGAACGAGCCCTCACAGAGGGGATTTGTGGAGAGAGAGAACGTCGTTCTATTGAAAACTGTGAAACAAATCTCGGAGGAATTGAACATATGCGGAAAGTAACGCTGAATCCTCATTTCTTGGTGCCAGCTCCTGTCCTGCACGGGCTGCAGCGTTAAAAAGACGATTTAAAATGCCTTCGCCCTCTGGCTGCTCCGACATGTTAATGTGCTAATGTGCTAATTACACAACTAACAGGTGCTAGCTGTGTGATTTGATGATTTGAACAACGCGCTCTGCTCCCGCCTGGGGGGGCGGGCCCAATTTGCATAAAGATATCTGCAACGTCATTTTGCCTCGTCAAAACTCTAATTCAAGATATCTGTAATTACATTTTGACTAGGCAGAATGACAGTTAAAGATATCGCAAATTTCAGATATCTCTAATTGAAATTTATTTCAAGATATCTATATCTTGAAAATAGATATCTACTATTAAATTACGAATATCCCTAACTCCAGTTACAGATATCTACAACGTAATTTCGCCTAGTCAAAACTTAATTTAAGATATCTGAAAAGGAACATATAGATATCTTGAATTGAGTTGAATTAAAGATATCTTGAACTGGAGTTATGACTAGTCAGTATTACATTGTAGATATCTCAAACTGGAATTACAGATATCTACAACTCAGTTGTGAATATCCGTAATTCACATAGTAGATATCTGCAACTGAACTGTAGATATCTGGAATGATAAACCACATACAAATGAATGGCAAACGTGATGTAATTTGTCCTAGGAAGAATGTCTTTGTGGATATCTGAAATTACAATTGTGGATAGGAAGAATGTATTTGCGGATACCCGAAATGTTCTTTTTGACTAGGCAAAACTGAATTAAAGATATCTGCAACACATATCCAGTCTAGCTTTTAAATGTTAAAATGGCTTGCCATAGACAAGTAGCCTCTGAGATGCTACACGGGCCCACCCCCCCCCCCATTCAACTTGGAGGGAAAGACCGGTGTTGTTGCCGGATGCAGGCAGCCCCATAATACATTATCTGGATCATTTAAAGTCTCCACCTCTTACTTGGACCTGGACTCATACATCTACTTATTACCTTCTCCTAATCTTTCTTTTTTTTTTTGTAAAACTGTAATTCCTTAACATGGTGTAACTAAGGTCTAAAACATAGTAGTTCTATAATAATATGGACACTGGGTCAAACAATAATGTGGAAATGGTTGATATATTGTGAACATTGTGTGTGGACCTCTTAACTCTGCTTGACGAATTAGTAATTTTAATGTTTATTAATTTCTTACTTTTTTAGGAAATACTTACTAAAATATTTTCAGTTTTTCATCATAAATGAAGAGATGAAAAACATCTTTAAAGTTTGGATCTTGGTGTGGACGGCCCTTCTCATGATGATGGGGGGGTGGTGGTGCAGTGGATATGACACATGCCCCGGGTTCGATTCCCACTGCAATACATCCACTAGACATCAACCAATGTGTTCCTGAGCAAGGCACTGAACCCCTAGTGTCTCCAGAGGCGTGGGACCTCTGACGTATATAGATAGCAACTGTAAGTCGCTTTGGATAAAAGCATCAGCTAAATGACATGTAATGTAATGTCAGACAGCTGATGGTTTAGGTTCCGTGTGGACTGGCTGGTTCTGGTTCAGGTCTGGCTCGGTCCGAGTCCATCCCGAGCCAGAGCTTCTCCTCCGAGGTGGTGACGTTGTGGTACATTTGCTTATTCAGTGTTCTGCAATAGCAGCAATCAGAGCAATGACTGTTGTTTCTCATACTTATTATTCTTCATCTGCTAATGTTTGTCCTGCTACTAGTCCCGGAGCGTTGCCAACACGCGCACACACAATACATCAAAACGTGTGTAAGGATCGGGAATGGGGGGCTATGACTTTTCTAAGAGATTTGCCACGCGGTTTTCACGAAATAGCCAAAAAACGGCGAAAGATTTCTCAAAGACTTTAATGGGAAATGTTTGGGAAATTGCTCAACATCGCCCCCCCCCCCCCTCTTTGGGACCGTGCTGTATCGCCATACTTTAACGTAGAAACATGATTAAAAGTTTAAACCGAAGACAAGACTTTGGCGTTTATTGGGCTGAATGGGCGTTTAGATATATATTATATTATATTATATTATATTATATTCAGATATCAAGCACGGTTTCCCAGAATCCCAGTTTACGTATCGTCCCGTTTTCAGACCGGCTCGGATCTTCCAATGTGTGTGTATGTGGTGGATGGTGAGAGTTAAAGAGGAGCATATGGGGGGGGGGGCTGCAGTACTATTCTCTGGAAGTCTTTCAAACAAATGTCTCTCTCTCCTCTAGTTTTCACTCAAATGTAGGAAATATTGTGCAGGTCGCAGACATGAAACAATAGGGTCCATCATACGTAAACTTTTGGTTCTGTTCATACCAACTGCTGATAGAAAACAATTTGAAAACTGGATTCTTCTCTGTGGAAATCACCATAGCAACAAGGAGAAGAGGTGTTATTGGTCAGCTGACATGATGTCATGATGGACTAACTGACCAACTGACTGACTCCTGACTGACCTCAGGCCTCAACACCAACAGCTGTTTGATAGAAGACAGACTGGGAGAGGAGGAGGAGAGGAAGGAAGGAGAAGAAGAGTTATCTGTCAGCTAACATGATGTCATGCTGGACCACACCCACCAGACTCCATGTAAATAAACAGTCATTTTAGCATCGTAACACACACTTCATTCAGTCAAGTCAAGAGAAACCAAATATGACTATGAAAAGCTGTTTTTGGTCTTCTCTACACTTTTCCAACCATCATAACTCTAGTGTTGGTTTAAATAAACACATACTTTACTGATTTATATGTGAAAATATGTTGGCTCTACACACGCTAAAAGGACTGATTTTTAAATGGAGTCTGGTTGGTTTAGCGCTAGCTACGTCATAGCTGAAAGGTCTTAAATAGGTTTTAAACAGGTTTTAAAAAGGTCTCTAAAGGGTTAAGACATGTAACACTTTAATTATTTTTAGTTTATTATTAGGATGTGCAAGTAGGAGACACACTGTTGCTTTATTACTTTTATATATCTGTCAGGCAATGTTACGTAACATGATTAAAATGTTTAAATAAAAAGTTCAACAAAAAACAAAATGTGTCTGGTAGAATTAAAGACTGCACAAATATTATTGGTTATTAAATTTGGTTGAAAGAAACCCAAATTTATGATGTAGAAACGTTTTGAAAATGTGTCAAATGAGACCCGAGGACAACAGGAGGTTAAACGTGATTTATTTGATAGAAAATGACTTTTTAAAATAAAAGAACGATTTTGGGATAAAATCCCAAATTGACTTTTGGGCTTTTTAAGACGTCTTTTTAACTAAATACCTTTAAAGGATGTAGTATTACTACATCACTACATCACAGTACTATGAAACCATCCAGATAAAGGATGTAGTATTACTACATCACTACATCACAGTAATATGAAACCATCCAGATAAAGGATGTAGTATTACTACATCACTACATCACAGTACTATGAAACCATCCAGATAAAGGATGTAGTATTACTACATCACTACATCACAGTACTATGAAACCATCCAGATAAAGGATGTAGTATTACTACATCACTACATCACAGTACTATGACACCATCCAGATAAAGGATGTAGTATTACTACATCACTACATCACAGTACTATGAAACCATCCAGATAAAGGATGTAGTATTACTACATCACTACATCACAGTACTATGAAACCATCCAGATAAAGGATGTAGTATTACAACATCACTACATCACAGTACTATGAAACCATCCAGATAAAGGATGTAGTATTACTACATCACTACATCACAGTACTATGAAACCATCCAGATAAAGGATGTAGTATTACTACATCACTACACCACAGTACTATGACACCATCCAGATAAAGGGTGTAGTATTACTACATCACTACATCACAGTACTATGAAACCATCCAGATAAAGGATGTAGTATTACTACATCACAGTAATATGGAACCATTCAGGTAAAGGATGTAGTATTACTACATCACTACATCACAGTAATATGAAACCATCCAGATAAAGGATGTAGTATTACTACATCACTACATCACAGTACTATGAAACCATCCAGATAAAGGATGTAGTATTACTACATCACTACATCACAGTACTATGAAACCATCCAGATAAAGGATGTAGTATTACTACATCACTACATCACAGTACTATGGAACCATCCAGATAAAGGATGTATATTACTACATCACAGTAATATGGAACCATTCAGGTAAAGGATGTAGTATTACTACATCACTACATCACAGTAATATGAAACCATCCAGATAAAGGATGTAGTATTACTACATCACTACATCACAGTACTATGAAACCATCCAGATAAAGGATGTAGTATACTACATCACTACATCACAGTACTATGAACCATCCAGATAAAGGATGTAGTATTACTACATCACTACATCACAGTACTATGAAACCATCCAGATAAAGGATGTAGTATTACTACATCACTACATCACAGTACTATGAAACCATCCAGATAAAGGATGTAGTATTACTACATCACTACATCACAGTACTATGAAACCATCCAGATAAAGGATGTAGTATTACTACATCACTACATCACAGTACTATGAAACCATCCAGATAAAGGATGTAGTATTACTACATCACTACATCACAGTACTATGAAACATCCAGATAAAGGATGTAGTATTACTACATCACTACATCACAGTACTATGAAACATCCAGATAAAGGATGTAGTATTACTACATCATTACATCACATGGAGTAAAGTCTCATTTCCACAGTGGGATGAGTGTGAAGATAAAAACTTAGAAGTGAAACTACTAAAAGCTGGAACATGTTTTAATGTGAGAAGATGTTTGGTGCTCTGCTTGTAGTTCCTGCTGACGTCACCAGAGGGCGCCATGTTACCACTGAACTACATTATTACCTAGAGCTCTGCTTGTAGTTCCTGCTGACGTCACCAGAGGGCGCCATGACGTCACTTGGGCTACTCTTAGGAAAAAGTTAGGAAAATGGGTATGACTTAGTTAAAATTGGGATCTGACATGTGTCTCAAGCTTATAGTAGATAGCCCCCCCCCCCCCATCAGTTTACAGAGTTAAAGTAAAAATTCCTGTGTGTGTGTTGCGTGTGGTGTGTGTGTGTGTGTGTGTGTGTGTGTGTGTGTGTGTGTGTGTGTTTGTGTGTGTGACTGCTCCTCTGATCTCTGTTGTCAGAGTTCTGGTTCTACAGGATTCTTTCTGTCTCCTCCCCCCCCCCCCCGCCTCCTGAAACAGGTCTGGTGTGTTGCTGTCAGGGACAAAGGTTTCCGTCCACACACACGATAAGATGTCTCGGGGTCCCAGAGGTCTTCCAGGTGGAGCTGCAGCGTGAGAAACCGTCCAATCAGAGCAGTCGAGGACGTAAGTCTTTCACTTTTTCATTTTCATGTTGTGTTGAGTTCAGGGGCCAGAGAGTCTGTCCTATTGTGTTGAGTTCAGGGACCAGAGAGTCTGTCATGTTGTGTTGAGTTCAGGGACCAGAGAGTCTGTCCTGTTGTGTTGAGTTCAGGGACCAGAGAGTCTGTCATGTTGTGTTGAGTTCAGGGACCAGAGAGTCTGTCATGTTGTGTTGAGTTCAGGGACCAGAGAGTCTGTCATATCGTGCTGAGTTCAGGGACCAGAGAGCCTGCATAGTGTGTTGAGTTCAGGGACCAGAGAATCCGTGGTGTTGTGTTGAGTTCAGGGACCAGAAAGTCTGTCATATTGTGTTGCGTTCAGGGACCAGAGAGTTTATCATATTGTGTTGCGTTCAGGGACCAGAGAGTCTGTCATACTGTGTTGAGTTCAGGGACAAGAGAGTCTATCATATTGTGTTGAGTTCAGGGACCAGAGTTTTTGTACATGTAGTACCAGAGCAGGACGTTGGACAGAGTACCTTCCCCGTGTAGTAGTACTAGTTGGGAGTACTTCTTCCACTGCGTCTCTGAGGCTGTTTAACGATAAAGTTTCTTCATCACATTTTAAACTTGTTGGAACTCGACGTATGGAAAGTCCCTCGTGTTGCATTCAGGGGACAAAAGAAGAAAAAACACTCACTGACAACAACAACCCCAGTCCCACAGAGGGAGGAACCAAAGCTCTTATTGTGAAAGGGTCTTCCTGCCAGGTGGGGCTGGGACTCATCAGGAAACAACTCACCTGAGTTGTTGTGGGCGGCCATTTTGTAAGTTAGTGTGTGAGAGGTTAACAGCACGTTAGTCTCTGGTCTCTTCAGGGCTGGTTTCTGCTCTCATGGTCCATCTAATGGTTCTACTGCTCTTCTGGGTTCTGCTCTCATGGTCCATCTAATGGTTCTACTGCTCTTCTGGGTTCTGCTCTCATGGTCCATCTAATGGTTCTACTGCTCTTCTGGTTTCTGACAAAGGGGGACCAGGACGCTGGCTGAGGTACGGGGGTGTGTGTGTGTGTGTGTGTGTGTGAGTGTGTGTGTGTGTGTGGTGTGTGTGTGTGTGTGTGTGTGTGTGTGTGTGTGTGTGTGTGTGTGGGTGTGTGTGGTGTGTGTTTTTGGGTGTCTTTGTGTGTCTTTGTGTGTGTGTCTAATTTTTCACTATAAGGTCCACTTGTGTGTGTGTGTGTGTGTGTGTGTGTGTGTGTGTGTGTGTGTGTGTGTGTGTGTGTGTGTGTGTTTGTCTTTGTGTTTGTCTTTGTGTTTGTCTTTGTGTGTGTCTTTGTGTGTGTGTCTTTGTGTGGTGTGTGTGTCTAATTCTTCTGCTACAAGGTCCAATTTGTGTGTGTGTGTGTGTGTGTGTATGCGTGTGTATGCGTGTGTGTGTGTGTGTGGTGTGTGTGTGTGTTATCATTACATAACAGAATTGTCCAATGAGATCTCTCGTCTAAACTCCTCCATCCAGAGATATTAATATTCACCAATGTTAGAACATGTTGTAGTTTCCTCAGAATGAATCCTTCTACATCTCCTCGTCTTAGTCCACATCACAAAACCCTCAGGACCCCCCGGTCCACGCTGGACCACGTCCCTTTAGACAAGAAGACATCATCCAGTCCAACAGCTGGTGCAGAGAGAGAGAGAAGCTTATTATATTATATTATATTGTATTATATTATATTATATTATATGATGTTATATTATATTATATTATATGATGTTATATTATATTATATATTATATATTATATATTATATATTATATATTATATATTATATTATATCATATTATATTATATGATGTTATATTATATTATATATATTATATTATATATTATATAGAGAGAGAAGCTGAGAATGGGAAAGGACCCAATGAGATCCTCGTTCATTAGAATAATATATAAATATAGATATAGATATTATAGAGGATCTACTGCAGGAAAAGCTTCACGTCAGGGACCTGAGACCACATCTGCTCTGGATTAAAGACCTTCTTAGTCCACTACATCTCAAACGCTTTGGTCCACTAGTGGACAGTTGATTTAGGGGACAGGTCTGTCTCCTCAAAGACTCGTTAAAAGCTCCACTTAAATCCTGTTTCTACATTCAATAGACAGGACAGGACGGGACATTGGCATGATGGAGTCTGGTCTCCATTAGAGGACAGAAAGAAGACATTAGTCCTGGAGTCTGGTCTCCATTAGAGGACAGAAAGAAGACATTAGCCCTGGAGTCTGGTCTCCATTAGAGGACAGAAAGAAGACATTAGTCCTGGAGTCTGGTCTCCATTAGAGGACAGAAAGAAGACATTAGTCCTGGAGTCTGGTCTCCATTAGAGGACAGAAAGAAGACATTAGTCCTGGTCTTTCCAGTGTCCCTGTTGTCCCAGAAAGATGAGGACCGACAGAGCAGGATGAGCAGAGAGCAGAAATCATTCAGTGAAGATCTTCAGACTTTATCTTCTGCTCGATAGCTTCTAGTTTCTCCAGCAGCTTCTGTTTCTGGACATTAACAAGTGGTCTTCCTCTCTTTCTAACAGGACCCATCAGAGACCAGACCCTGCTGGACCTGGACCCAGCTGTGTGTAGAGTAACCGGTCCACTTTAAAAACAAGGCGACCTGTAAGGAGATTAGAATGAAGAAGTGGAGATTGTTAATGGAGAAGAGACGGAGGTGAGTTGTTCTGAAACCTCCAACAAACTAGAAGTCATGTTGTCTCATGGTGGGGGGGGGGGGGGGGGGTCGTCTTGTAGAGGGTCTCTGTGTTTCCAGCTCATGGTAGCCTGTTGCCCAGGTGAACTCTGGGATATCTATGGACCTGTTCTAACCCCCCGGCTCTCTGTCCCCCTGGTACCTGGAGAAGGCCCCCAGCATATAATAACTCATTATTAGTTTCATTAGACCAGAATGGAGGATAGTACTACACTACGCTGTACTAGTACTAAATATGCTGTACTAGTACTACACTACGCTGTACTAGTACTACACTACACTGTACTAGTACTACACTACGCTGTACTAGTACTACAGGTAGCCTATGTCTCCTGTTGGGATTTCTGAGCCTCTCATTGACTTATCTCTAGAGGAAACGAGGGATCTGATTGGTCGAAGCAGCGGCTGTGAAATGGTTTCATTTCCTTTATGAAGTCAGCAACATGACCAAACCTTTAAAGAGCCGAGTCCTCCTGAAGAACAGGGCGTCTTATTAAAGTAGAGTCTTAGAAAGGAGATCTTATTAAAGTAGAGTCTTAGAAAGGAGATCTTATTAAAGTAGAGTCTTAGAAAGGAGATCTTATTAAAGTAGAGTCTTAGAAAGGAGATCTTATTAAAGTAGAGTCTTAGAAAGGAGATCTTATTAAAGTAGAGTCTTAGAAAGGAGATCTTATTAAAGTAGAGTCTAAGAAAGGAGATCTTATAAAGTAGAGTCTTAGAAAGGAGATCTTATTAAAGTAGAGTCTTAGAAAGGAGATCTTATTAAGTAGAGTCTTAGAAAGGAGATCTCATTAAAGTAGAGTCTTAGAAAGGAGATCTTATTAAAGTAGAGTCTAAGAAAGGAGATCTTATTAAAGTAGAGTCTTAGAAAGGAGATCTCATTAAAGTAGAGTCTTAGAAAGGAGATCTTATTAAAGTAGAGTCTTAGAAAGGAGATCTTATTAAAGTAGAGTCTTAGAAAGGAGATCTTATTAAAGTAGAGTCTTAGAAAGGAGATCTCATTAAAGTAGAGTCTTAGAAAGGAGATCTTATTAAAGTAGAGTCTAAGAAAGGAGATCTTATTAAAGTAGAGTCTTAGAAAGGAATCTCATTAAAGTAGAGTCTTAGAAAGGAGATCTTATTAAAGTAGAGTCTTAGAAAGGAGATATTTATTAAAGTAGAGTCTTAGAAAGGAGATCTTATTAAAGTAGAGTCTTAGAAAGGAGATCTTATTAAGTAGAGTCTTAGAAATTAGATTTTTATTGGTTTTAATCAGTGTTTCTGTCAGAAAGTCATTATTTTAACAATTAGGCTTACAGACATATTATCTTAATTATAAATGTTCTCAGTTATGTTGCAGGGAGTCTATAACTCAACATGTGATCTTCAATGATGTGTTTTTCTATCAGGACCCATCAGAAACCAGACCCTCCTGGTCCTGTTCTTGGTCCTGATCCTGATCCTGATCCTGGACCCAGCTGTGTGTCCTTTAAGAGCGACCGGTCACATGATTTTCTCATTAACTTTAAAGGAGATCAACCCTCTGCTGGAGAGAGGTCAGCTGTTAATAATATTATAATATTACTGATTCATGTTTTAACTTTTATGTCTCCAGAGAAGTTTTTGGAGTTTATTCTCAGCATCTTTCTTCTTCACATATATTTATATTCTCCATCTGAAAGCTGTCCAGTTAAACCAGTCTTCACCTCTTGCCTTTAGGTAAATACTGGATCTGGTCTGGACCTATAGGATCTGGTGTTGTAGCCCCATCAAAAAGCATTTTAAATCTCCTGTAGCCATCAGGGTTTTTCACATCGATATCCCCAAACAACAAGCTCTAAAGTTAGCCCCATGTCAGCTGATAGCTAACGTTAGGCTGAGACAGCCAATGGCAGAGAGGAACACACTTACCTTCTCATTGGGAGCTCCAGGTGAAGTCCTGAAAGCCGTTGCTGTAGATGTAACGTTACGGTAAAACGGGGCATAAAGATTGGGGCCCATTAACAGGGAGGTCAGCAGGACCACCAACAGGGGGACAGCAGGACCACCAACTCTTTACTGTCAGGGGAAACCATCTGATTCTATGTTGGAATCAACACTTTAAGTCTCAGGACCTTTACCTGTGTGTCTCTCTGTGTGGACAGACATGATGGGAGCTAATTCTTCCTGATTCCTCCACAGACTGGACCAGGAGAGCTCAGAGGGTCCCAGTGGGTCCCAGTCCTCCCAGCAGCATCAAACCCACCTGGACTCCATCTTTATGGTCTGTTCATGTACACCAACTACTTTACATCTGTTCTGTTCCCAATCATCTCCCTGCTGCCCTGTCCAGACCAGAGGGTCCTCAGTCCGTCCATCATGGATCTGATGGTTGCTTCCATGATTTCAGTCTGATTGGCATTCATATGATCTTCTGTTCCAGCTGCTGGAGGAGGACATCGTCACTTTTGTGAAGAACGAGCTGAAGAAGATCCAGAAGCTTCTGAGACCAGATTACCCAGAATGCCCAAAGAGTCAGAGGGAGGGTGAGGATGAAGAGCAGAGGAGGAGCAGAGAGGCGTTTCTGAAGATCACACTGCACTTCTTGAGGAGAATGAAGCAGGACGAGCTGGCTGACCGTCTGCAGCGCAGTAAGAGATTTCTCTAAAGATTTAACTTGCTGGACTAATGGGACGTTTACTAATGTCTCCAGAGAAGGGTCAGAGTATGTTCCTGTTTCTTTATAAATCACCTACTGATCTTCTTTGTTCTGTATTCATTCAGCAGTCCAGTCCAGCAGGAGTCCAGCAGGAGTTTGTAAGCGTAAACTCAAATCTAAGCTAGACAGGAAGTTCCAGCGTGTGTTTGAGGGGATTGCTAAAGCAGGAAACCAAACCGTTCTGAATCAGATGTTCACAGAGATCTACCTCATGAAGGGAGGGGCTGCAGGGGACAATGATCAACATGAGGTCAGACAGATTGAAACAACATCCTGGAAACCAGACAGACCAGAAACAACAATCAGACAAGAAGACATCTTTAAAACCCCACCTGGAAGAGATGAACCAATCAGAGCCGTGATGACAACGGGAGTGGCTGGCATCGGGAAAACAGTCTTAACACAGAAGTTCACTCTGGACTGGCTGAAGACAAAGCCAACCAGGACATCCAGTTCACATTCCCATTCACCTTCAGAGAGCTGAAGTGCTGAAAGAGAGAAAGTTCAGCTTGGTGAACTTGTTGATTACTTCTTTAGTGAAACCAAAGAAGCAGGAATCAGCCGGTTGAAGAATTCCCGGTGGTCTTCATCTTTGACGGTCTGGATGAGTGTCGACTTCCTCTGGACTTCCTCAACACTGAGATCCTGACTGATGTTACAGAGTCCACCTCAGTGGGTGTGCTGCTGACAAACCTCATCAGGGGGAATCTGGTTCCCTCTGCTCGCCTCTGGATAACCACACGACCTGCAGCAGCCAATCAGATCCCTCCTGGGTGTGTTGACATGGTGACAGAGGTCAGAGGGTTCACTGACGCCCAGAAGGAGGAGTACTTCAGGAAGAGATTCAGAGATGAGGAGCAGGCCACCAGAATCATCTCCCACATCAAGAGATCACGAAGCCTCCACATCATGTGCCACATCCCAGTCTTCTGCTGGATCACTGCTACAGTTCTGGAGGATTTGTTGAAGACCAGAGGGGGAGAAAGGCTGCCCAAGACCCTGACTGAGATGTACATCCACTTCCTGGTGGTTCAGTCCAAAGTGAAGAACATCAAGTATGATGGAGGAGCTGAGACAGATTCAACCTGGAGTCCAGAGAGCAAGAAGATGATGGAGTCTCTGGGAAAACTGGCTTTTGAGCAGCTGCAGAAAGGCAACCTGATCTTCTATGAATCAGACCTGACAGAGTGTGGCATCGATATCAGAGCAGCCTCAGTGGTCTCAGGAGTGTTCACACAGATCTTTAAAGAGGAGAGAGGACTGTACCAGGACAAGGTGTTCAGCTTCATCCATCTGAGTGTTCAGGAGTTTCTGGCTGCTCTTCATGTCCATCTGACCTTCACCAACTCTGGAGTCAACCTGCTGGCAGAAGAACAAACATCATTACGCCAATGGTTTCTTTTTAGAAACAAACCTGAACCAACACAGTTCTACCAGAGTGCTGTGGACAAGGCCTTACAGAGTCCCAATGGACACCTGGACTTGTTCCTCCGCTTCCTCCTGGGTCTTTCTCTGCAGACCAATCAGAATCTCCTAAGAGGTCTGCTGACACAGACAGGAAGTAGCTCAGAGACCAATCAGAAACAGTCAAGTACATCAAGAAGAAGATGGATGAGGGTCTGTCTGCAGGGAGAAGCATCAATCTGTTCCACTGTCTGAATGAACTGAATGACCGTTCTCTAGTGGAGCGGATCCAACGGTACCTGAGTTCAGGAAGTCTCTCCACAGATAACTGTCTCCTGCTCAGTGGTCAGCTCTGGTCTTCATCTTACTGTCATCAGAAGAAGATCTGGACGTGTTTGACCTGAAGAAATACTCTGCTTCAGAGGAGGCTCTTCTGAGGCTGCTGCCAGTGGTCAAAGCCTCCAAAAAAGCTCTGTAAGTGATATTTAATCATCAACAAATACTAAGATATCTTTCAACATAAGTTAAATATTACAACTAGTTTCCTTCCTGTGGTCTCTCCAGGCTGAGTGGCTGTAACCTGTCAGAGAGAAGCTGTGAAGCTCTGTCCTCAGTCCTCAGCTCCCAGTCCTCTAGTCTGAGAGAGCTGGACCTGAGTAACAACAACCTGCAGGATTCAGGAGGGAAGCTGATCTCTGATGGACTGAAGAGTCCACACTGCACTCTGGAGACTCTCAGGTCAGGATTCATTAACCCGTTCAACTGATGACCATTTAAACTCTACTCTGACTAACTTTAGTTGATAAACAGCTGACGTGTAGCTTTGTGTCTGTTGATATGATAAACTTTAGCAGTAGTTTTACGACTCAATGATTAAATCCTGCAGATGATTTTAAACATTATTCTAAATCTGGACAACAAAGAAAGAAAGAACTAGCACATGGCTCCACGTGTTGACAGAGGCTTCCTGTGTGTTGTTCTGTGTGTTTCCAGTCTGTCAGGCTGTCTGATCTCAGAGGAAGGCTGTTTCTCTCTGGTCTCAGCTCTGAGCTCAAACCCCTCCCATCTGAGAGAAGCTGGACCTGAGCTACAATCATCCAGGAGACTCAGGAGTGAAGCTGCTGTCAGCAGGACTGAAGGATCCTCTCTGGAGACTGGACACTCTCAGGTACACACACTGATCAACAAGAAGGAGATATTAGTGGAGGAAGTTTTAAAGGAGAACATCTCCAGGAACTAAAATGATAACTCCCTTTGTTAATACTTGATGTAGTTTGGACAGATACCAGACTCTGGTTTTAAGAAACATCCTTTTTCCCTCTTTTCTCTAAGTTCCTCTTGTGCTGGGAGAGTACGGCTCTACGTTCTAAAAGTCTCTCAAAACCCTCTTTCCTAGTCACTGAGGTGCAAACACGATACGTACACTACCGGTCAAAAGTTTAGGGTCACTTAGAAATTTCCATTGCACTCCATTATAGACAGAACGTCTCGGGTTACGTATGTAACCCTTGTTCCCCGAGATAGGGGAACGAGACACTGCGTCGGTTACGACACTATGGGAACGCCTTTAGGCATGACAGGGCTGAATGCGAAATGAAACTACTACATCCTATTGGTCCTAGTGATAACGGTAGCATGTGACGGCATAACCGTAGGGGCATATATAGGCACGCCGCACATAGCTCATTAGCTCTTTCTATGAAGCAAGGCACTCCAGGCGGGGCGAGGGGCGGTGAACCGCGCAGTGTTTCGTTCCC
>NW_022603486.1:0-16848 GCF_008692095.1 Etheostoma spectabile
TTAAACCGTACATCAAAATGCTCTGAAATTACCTGAGAGACACACGGATAGGTGATGTCTCCCCCACACTTGGAATGGAGCTGGAATAACGTCAGGATTCCTTTTAGGTTCCTGAAAAAGGAAGAATATGCCTTTAACAGCCTGAAAAAGTGTCAATATAGCCTTGTTTTAAGGCCTTAATATTAAACCGTACATCAGAATGCTCTGAAATTACCTGAGAACACACTGGATAGTGATGTCTCCCCCACACTTGGAATGGAGCTGGAATAACGTCAGGATTCCTTTTTAGAGTACCTAAAAGAGAGAAGAATATCCTTTAACAACCTGAAAAAGTGTCAATATAGCCTTTAACAGCCATGAAAAAGTGTCAATATAGCCTTGTTTTTAAGCCTTAATATTAAAACCGTACATCAGAATGCTCTGAATTACCTGAGAGACACTGGATAGGTGATGTCTCCCCCACACTTGGATGGAGCTGGAATAACGTCAGATTCCTTTTTAGAGTAGCCTGAAAAGAGAAATATGCCTTTAACACCCTGAAAAAGTGTCAATATATCCTTGTTTTAAGGCCTTAATATTAAACCGTACATCAAATGTTTGAATTACCTGAGAGACACACTGGATAGGTGATGTCTCCCCCACACTTGGAATGGAGCTGGAATAACGTCAGATTCCTTTTTAGAGTAGCCTGAAAAAGAGAAGAATATGCCTTTAACAGCCTGAAAAAGTGTCAATATAGCCTTGTTTTAAGGCCTTAATATTAAAACCGTACATCAGAATGCTCTGAAATTACCTGAGACACACTGGATAGGTGATGTCTCCCCCAGACTTGGAATGGAGCTGGAATAACGTCAGGATTCCTTTTAGAGTAGCCTAAAAGAGAGAATATGCCTTTAACACCTGAAAAGTGTCTTATAGCCTTTAACACCTTAAAAAGTGTCAATATAGCCTGGTTTTAAGGCCTTAATATAAAACCGTACATCAGAATGCTCTGAAATTACCTGAGAGAGGTTGATGTCTCCCCCCCTTGGAATGGAGCTGGAATAACGTCAGGATTCCTTTTTAGAGTAGCCTGAAAAAGAGAAGAATATGCCTTTAACAACCTGAAAAAGTGTCAATATAGCCTTTAACAGCTTAAAAGTTTCATATAGCCTTGGTTTTTAAGCCCTTAATATTAAACCGTACATCAGAATGCTCTGAAATTACCTGAGAGACACACTGGATAGTTGATGTCTCCCCCACACTTGGAATGGAGCTGGAATAACGTCAGGATTCCTTTTTAGAGTAGCCTAAAAGAGACGAATATGCCTTTAACAGCCTGAAACAGTGTCAATATAGCCTTGTTTTAAGGCTTAATATTAAAACCGTACATCAGAATGCTCTGAAATTACCTGAGAGACACCTGGATAGGTGATGTCTCCCCCAGACTTGGAATGGAGCTGGAATAACGTCAGATTCCTTTTTAGAGTAGCCTGAAAAAGAGAAGATATGCCTTTAACAACCTGAAAAGTGTCAATATAGCCTTTAACAGCCTTAAAAAGTGTCAATATAGCCTTGGTTTTAAGGCCTTAATATTAAAACCGTACATCAAATGCTCTGAATTACCTGAGAGACACACTGGATAGGTGATGTCTCCCCCACTTGGAATGGAGCTGAAATAACGTCAGATTCCTTTTTAGAGTAGCCAAAACAGAGAAGATAGCCTTTAACACCTGAAAAGTGTCAATATAGCCTTTAACCCTTAAAAGTGTCATATAGCCTTGGTTTTAAGCCCTTAATATTAAAACCGTACATCAGAATGCTCTGAAATTACCTGAGAGACACACTGGATAGGTGATGTCTCCCCCACACTTGGAATGGAGCTGGAATAACGTCAGGATTCCTTTTTAGAGTAGCCTGAAAAGAGAAGAATATGCCTTTAACAGCCTGAAAAAGTGTCAATATAGCCTTGTTTTTAAGGCCTTAATATTAAAACCGTACATCAGAATGCTCTGAAATTACCTGAGAGACACACTGGATAGGTGATGTCTCCCCCACACTTGGAATGGAGCTGGAATAACGTCAGGATTCCTTTTTAGAGTAGCCTAAAAAGAGAAGAATATGCCTTTAACAGCCTTAAAAAGTGTCAATATAGCCTTGGTTTTTAAGGCCTTAATATTAAAACCGTACATCAGAATGCTCTGAAATTACCTGAGAGACAAACTGGATAGGTGATGTCTCCCCCACACTTGGAATGGAGCTGGAATAACGTCAGGATTCCTTTTTAGAGTAGCCTAAAAGAGAGAAGAATATGCCTTTAACAACCTGAAAAAGTGTCATATAGCCTTTAACAGCCTAAAAAGTGTCAATATAGCCTTGTTTTAAGCCCTTAATATTAAAACCGTACATCAGAATGCTCTGAATTACCTGAGAGACACACTGGATAGGTGATGTCTCCCCCACACTTGGAATGGAGCTGGAATAACGTCAGGATTCCTTTTTATAGTAGCCTAAAACAGAGAGAATATGCCTTTAACAACCTGAAAAAGTGTCAATATAGCCTTTAACAGCCTGAAAAAGTGTCAATATAGCCTTGGTTTTAAGGCCTTAATATTAAACCGTACATCAGAATGCTCTGAAATTACCTGAGAGACACACTGGATAGGTGATGTCTCCCCCACACTTGGAATGGAGCTGGAATAACGTCAGGATTCCTTTTTAGAGTAGCCTGAAAAAGAGAAGAATATGCCTTTAACAGCCTGAAAAAGTGTCAATATAGCCTTGTTTTAAGGCCTTAATATTAAAACCGTACATCAGAATGCTCTGAAATTACCTGAGAGACACACTGGATAGGTGATGTCTCCCCACACTTGGAATGGAGCTGGAATAACGTCAGGATTCCTTTTTAGAGTAGCCTAAAAAGAGAAGAATATGCCTTTAACACCTGAAAAGTGTCAATATAGCCTTTAACAGCCTGAAAAAGTGTCAATATAGCCTTGGTTTTAAGGCCTTAATATTAAAACCGTACATCAGAATGCTCTGAAATTACCTGAGAGACACACTGGATAGGTGATGTCTCCCCCACACTTGGAATGGAGCTGGAATAACGTCAGGATTCCTTTTTAGAGTAGCCTGAAAAAGAGAAGAATATGCCTTTAACAGCCTGAAAAAGTGTCAATATAGCCTTGGTTTTAAGGCCTTAATATTAAAACCGTACATCAGAATGCTCTGAAATTACCTGAGAGACACACTGGATAGGTGATGTCTCCCCCACACTTGGAATGGAGCTGGAATAACGTCAGGATTCCTTTTTAGAGTAGCCTAAAAGAGAGAAGAATATGCCTTTAACAGCCTGAAAAAGTGTCAATATAGCCTTGGTTTTAAGGCCTTAATATTAAAACCGTACATCAGAATGCTCTGAAATTACCTGAGAGACAAACTGGATAGGTGATGTCTCCCCCAGACTTGGAATGGAGCTGGAATAACGTCAGGATTCCTTTTAGAGTAGCCTAAAGAGAAGAATATGCCTTTAACAACCTGAAAAAGTGTCAATATAGCCTTTAACAGCCTTAAAAAGTGTCAATATAGCCTTGGTTTTAAGCCCTTATATTAAAACCGTACATCAGAATGCTCTGAAATTACCTGAGAGACACCTGGATAGGTGATGTCTCCCCCACACTTGGAATGGAGCTGGAATAACGTCAGGATTCCTTTTTAGAGTAGCCTGAAAAGAGAAGAATATGCCTTTAACAGCCTGAAAAAGTGTCAATATAGCCTTGTTTTAAGGCCTTAATATTAAAACCGTACATCAGAATGCTCTGAATTACCTGAGAGACACACTGGATAGGTGATGTCTCCCCACACTTGGAATGGAGCTGGAATAACGTCAGGATTCCTTTTTAGAGTAGCCTGAAAAGAGAAAATATGCCTTTAACAGCCTGAAAAAGTGTCAATATAGCCTTGGTTTTAAGGCCTTAATATTAAAACCGTACATCAGAATGCTCTGAAATTACCTGAGAGACACACTGGATAGGTGATGTCTCCCCCACACTTGGAATGGAGCTGGAATAACGTCAGGATTCCTTTTTAGAGTAGCCTAAAAGAGAGAAGAATATGCCTTTAACACCTGAAAAAGTGTCAATATAGCCTTTAACAGCCTAAAAAGTGTCACTATAGCCTGGTTTAAGGCCTTAATATTAAAACCGTACATCAAATGCTCTGAATTACCTGAGAGACAACTGGATAGGTGATGTCTCCCCAGACTTGGAATGGAGCTGGAATAACGTCAGGATTCCTTTTTAGAGTAGCCTAAAAGAGAGAATATGCCTTTAACAACCTGAAAAAGTGTCAATATAGCCTTAACAGCCTTAAAAAGTGTCATATAGCCTTGGTTTTAAGGCCTTAATATTAAAACCGTACATCAGAATGCTCTGAAATTACCTGAGAGACACACTGGATAGGTGATGTCTCCCCCACACTTGGAATGGCTGGAATAACGTCAGGATTCCTTTTTAGAGTAGCCTGAAAAGAGAGAAATATGCCTTTAAAAGCCTGAAAAAGTGTCAATATAGCCTTGGTTTTAAGGCCTTAATATTAAAACCGTACATCAGAATGCTCTGAAATTACCTGAGAGACACACTGGATGGTGATGTCTCCCCCACACTTGGAATGGAGCTGGAATAACGTCAGGATTCCTTTTTAGAGTAGCCTAAAAGAGAAGAATATGCCTTTAACAGCCTGAAAAGTGTCAATATAGCCTTGTTTTTAGGCCTTAATATTAAAACCGTACATCAGAATGCTCTGAAATTACCTGAGAGACACACTGGATAGGTGATGTCTCCCCACACTTGGAATGGAGCTGGAATAACGTCAGGATTCCTTTTTAGAGTAGCCTAAAAGAAGAAGAATATGCCTTTAACAACCTGAAAAAGTGTCAATATAGCCTTTAACAGCCTTAAAAAGTGTCAATATAGCCTTGGTTTTAAGCCCTTAATATTAAAACCGTACATCAGAATGCTCTGAAATTACCTGAGAGACACACTGGATAGGTGATGTCTCCCCCACACTTGGAATGGAGCTGGAATAACGTCAGGATTCCTTTTTAGAGTAGCCTGAAAAAGAGAAGAATATGCCTTAAAGCCTGAAAAGTGTCAATATAGCCTTGGTTTTAAGGCCTAATATAAAACCGTACATCAGAATGCTCTGAATTACCTGAGAGACACACTGGATAGGTGATGTCTCCCCCACACTTGGAATGGAGCTGGAATAACGTCAGGATTCCTTTTTAGAGTAGCCTGAAAAGAGAAGAATGCCTTTAACAGCCTGAAAAAGTGTCAATATAGCCTTGGTTTTAAGGCCTTAATATTAAAACCGTACATCAGAATGCTCTGAAATTACCTGAGAGACACACTGATAGGTGATGTCTCCCCCAGACTTGGAATGGAGCTGGAATAACGTCAGGATTCCTTTTTAGAGTAGCCTAAACGAGAGAAGAATATGCCTTTAACAACCTGCAAAAGTGTCAATATAGCCTTTAACAGCCTGAAAAAGTCAATATAGCCTTTAACAAAAGTGTCAATATTTGGTTTTAAGGCCTTAATATTAAAACCGTACATCAGAATGCTCTGAATTACCTGAGAGAACAAACTGGATAGGTGATGTCTCCCCCACACTTGGAATGGAGCTGGAATAACGTCAGGATTCCTTTTTAGAGTAGCCTAAAGAGAGAAGAATATGCCTTTAACAACCTGAAAAAGTGTCAATATAGCCTTTAACAGCCTTAAAAAGTGTCAATATAGCCTTGGTTTTAAGCCTTAATATTAAAACCGTACATCAGAATGCTCTGAAATTACCTGAGAGACACCTGGATAGGTGATGTCTCCCCCACACTTGGAATGGAGCTGGAATAACGTCAGGATTCCTTTTTAGAGTAGCCTGAAAAAGAGAAGAATATGCCTTTAAAGCCTGAAAAAGTGTCAATATAGCCTTGGTTTTAAGGCCTTAATATTAAACCGTACATCAGAATGCTCTGAACTTACCTGAGAGACACACTGGATAGGTGATGTCTCCCCCACACTTGGAATGGAGCTGGAATAACGTCAGGATTCCTTTTTAGAGTAGCCTAAAAGAGAGAAGAATAGCCTTTAACAGCCTGAAAAAGTGTCAATATAGCCTTGGTTTTAAGGCCTTAATATTAAAACCGTACATCAGAATGCTCTGAATTACCTGAGAGACACACTGGATAGGTGATGTCTCCCCCAGACTTGGAATGGAGCTGGAATAACGTCAGGATTCCTTTTTAGAGTACCTAAAGAGAGAAGAATATGCCTTTAACAACCTGAAAAAGTGTCAATATAGCCTTTAACAGCCTTAAAAAGTGTCAATATAGCCTTGGTTTTAAGCCCTAATATTAAAACCGTACATCAGAATGCTCTGAAATTACCTGAGAGACACACTGGATAGGTGATGTCTCCCCCACACTTGGAATGGAGCTGGAATAACGTCAGGATTCCTTTTTAGAGTAGCCTGAAAAGAGAAGAATATGCCTTTAAAAGCCTGAAAAAGTGTCAATATAGCCTTGTTTTAAGGCCTTAATATTAAAACCGTACATCAGAATGCTCTGAATTACCTGAGAGACACACTGGATAGGTGATGTCTCCCCCACACTTGGAATGGAGCTGGAATAACGTCAGGATTCCTTTTTAGAGTAGCCTAAAAAGAGAAGAATATGCCTTTAACAGCCTGAAAAAGGTCAATATAGCCTTGGTTTTAAGGCCTTAATATTAAAACCGTACATCAGAATGCTCTGAAATTACCTGAGAGACACTGGATAGGTGATGTCTCCCCCAACTTGGAATGGAGCTGGAATAACGTCAGGATTCCTTTTTAGAGTAGCCTAAAAGAGAGAAGAATATGCCTTTAACAACCTGAAAAGTGTCAATATAGCCTTTAACAGCCTTAAAAAGTGTCACTATAGCCTTGTTTTAAGCCTTAATATTAAACCCGTACATCAGAATGCTCTGAAATTACCTGAGAGACAAACTGGATAGGTGATGTCTCCCCCAGACTTGGAATGGAGCTGGAATAACGTCAGGATTCCTTTTTAGAGTAGCCTAAAGAGAGAAGAATATGCCTTTAACACCTGAAAAAGTGTCAATATAGCCTTTAACAGCCTTAAAAAGTGTCAATATAGCCTTGGTTTTAAGGCCTTAATATTAAAACCGTACATCAGAATGCTCTGAAATTACCTGAGAGACACACTGGATAGGTGATGTCTCCCCCACACTTGGAATGGAGCTGGAATAACGTCAGGATTCCTTTTTAGAGTAGCCTGAAAAAGAGAAGAATATGCCTTTAACAAGCCTGAAAAAGTGTCAATATAGCCTTGGTTTTAAGGCCTTAATATTAAAACCGTACATCAGAATGCTCTGAAATTACCTGAGAGACACACTGGATAGGTGATGTCTCCCCCACACTTGGATGGAGCTGGAATAACGTCAGGATTCCTTTTTAGAGTAGCCTAAAAGAGAGAAGAATATGCCTTTAACAGCCTGAAAAGTGTCAATATAGCCTTGGTTTTAAGGCCTTAATATTAAAACCGTACATCAGAATGCTCTGAAATTACCTGAGAGACACACTGGATAGGTGATGTCTCCCCCAGACTTGGAATGGAGCTGGAATAACGTCAGGATTCCTTTTTAGAGTAGCCTAAAGAGAGAAGAATATGCCTTTAACAACCTGAAAAAGTGTCAATATAGCCTTTAACAGCCTTAAAAAGTGTCAATATAGCCTTGGTTTTAAGCCCTTAATATTAAACCGTACATCAGAATGCTCTGAAATTACCTGAGAGACACACTGGATAGGTGATGTCTCCCCCACACTTGGAATGGAGCTGGAATAACGTCAGGATTCCTTTTTAGAGTAGCCTGAAAAAGAGAAGAATATGCCTTTAAAGCCTGAAAAAGTGTCAATATAGCCTTGGTTTTAAGGCCTTAATATTAAACCGTACATCAGAATGCTCTGAAATTACCTGAGAGACACACTGGATAGGTTATGTCTCCCCCACACTTGGAATGGAGCTGGAATAACGTCAGGATTCCTTTTTAGAGTAGCCTGAAAAAGAGAAGAATATGCCTTTAACAGCCTGAAAAAGTGTCAATATAGCCTTGGTTTTAAGGCCTTAATATTAAAACCGTACATCAGAATGCTCTGAAATTACCTGAGAGACACACTGGATAGGTGATGTCTCCCCCAACTTGGAATGGAGCTGGAATAACGTCAGGATTCCTTTTTAGAGTAGCCTAAAAGAGAAGAATACCTTTAACAGAAAAGTGTCAATATGCCTTTAAGCCTGAAAAGTGTCAATATAGCCTTTAACAGCCTGAAAAAGTGTCAATATAGCCTTGTTTTTAAGGCCTTAATATTAAAACCGTACATCAGAATGCTCTGAAATTACCTGAGAGAAAACTGGATAGGTGATGTCTCCCCACACTTGGAATGGAGCTGGAATAACGTCAGGATTCCTTTTTAGAGTAGCCTAAACGAGAGAGAATATGCCTTTAACAACCTGCAAAAGTGTCAATATAGCCTTTAACAGCCTGAAAAAGTGTCAATATAGCCTTGTTTTAAGGCCTTAATATTAAACCGTACATCAGAATGCTCTGAAATTACCTGAGAGAAAACTGGATAGGTGATGTCTCCCCCACACTTGGAATGGAGCTGGAATAACGTCAGGATTCCTTTTTAGAGTAGCCTAAAAGAGAGAGAATATGCCTTTAACAACCTGAAAAGTGTCAATATAGCCTTTAACAGCCTGAAAAAGTGTCAATATAGCCTTGTTTTTAAGGCCTTAATATTAAAACCGTACATCAGAATGCTCTGAATTACCTGAGAGACAACTGGATAGGTGATGTCTCCCCCACTTGGAATGGAGCTGGAATAACGTCAGGATTCCTTTTTAGAGTAGCCTGAAAAAGAGAAGAATATGCCTTTACAGCCTAAAAAAGTGTCAATATAGCCTTGGTTTTAAGGCCTTAATATTAAAACCGTACATCAGAATGCTCTGAAATTACCTGAGAGACACACTGGATAGGTGATGTCTCCCCCACACTTGGAATGGAGCTGGAATAACGTCAGGATTCCTTTTTAGAGTAGCCTGAAAAAGAGAAGAATATGCCTTTAAAAGCCTGAAAAGTGTCAAAATAGCCTTGGTTTTAAGGCCTTAATATTAAAACCGTACATCAGAATGCTCTGAAATTACCTGAGAGACACATGGATAGGTGATGTCTCCCCCACACTTGGAATGGAGCTGGAATAACGTCAGGATTCCTTTTTAGAGTAGCCTGAAAAAGAGAAGAATATGCCTTTAAAAGCCTGAAAAAGTGTCAATATAGCCTTGGTTTTAAGGCCTTAATATTAAAACCGTACATCAGAATGCTCTGAACTTACCTGAGAGACACACTGGATAGGTTATGTCTCCCCCACACTTGGAATGGAGATGGAATAACGTCAGGATTCCTTTTTAGAGTAGCCTGAAAAAGAGAAGAATATGCCTTTAACAGCCTGAAAAAGTGTCAATATAGCCTTGGTTTTAAGGCCTTAATATTAAAACCGTACATCAGAATGCTCTGAAATTACCTGAGAGACACACTGGATAGGTGATGTCTCCCCCAGACTTGGAATGGAGCTGGAATAACGTCAGGATTCCTTTTTAGAGTAGCCTAAACGAGAGAAGAATATGCCTTTAACAACTGCAAAAGTGTCAATATAGCCTTTAACAGCCTGAAAAGTGTCATATAGCCTTTAACAGCCGAAAAAGTGTCAATATAGCCTTGTTTTAAGGCCTTATATTAAAACCGTACATCAGAATGCTCTGAAATTACCTGAGAGAAAAACTGGATAGGTGATGTCTCCCCCACACTTGGAATGGAGCTGGAATAACGTCAGGATTCCTTTTTAGAGTAGCCTAAACGAGAGAAGAATATGCCTTTAACAACCTGCAAAAGTGTCAATATAGCCTTTAACAGCCTGAAAAAGTGTCAATATAGCCTTGTTTTTAAGGCCTTAATATTAAAACCGTACATCAGAATGCTCTGAAATTACCTGAGAGAAAAACTGGATAGGTGATGTCTCCCCCACACTTGGAATGGAGCTGGAATAACGTCAGGATTCCTTTTTAGAGTAGCCTAAACGAGAGAAGAATATGCCTTTAACAACCTGCAAAAGTGTCAATATAGCCTTTAACAGCCTGAAAAAGTGTCAATATAGCCTTGTTTTTAAGGCCTTAATATTAAAACCGTACATCAGAATGCTCTGAAATAACCTGAGAGACACACTGGATAGGTGATGTCTCCCCCAGACTTGGAATGGAGCTGAAATAACGTCAGGATTCCTTTTTAGAGTAGCCTAAAACAGAGAAGAATATGCCTTTAACAACCTGAAAAAGTATCAATATAGCCTTTAACAGCCTTAAAAAGTGTCAATATAGCCTTGGTTTTAAGCCCTTAATATTAAAACCGTACATCAGAATGCTCTGAACTTACCTGAGAGACACACTGGATAGGTGATGTCTCCCCCACACTTGGAATGGAGATGGAATAACGTCAGGATTCCTTTTTAGAGTAGCCTGAAAAAGAGAAGAATATGCCTGTAACAGCCTGAAAAAGTGTCAATATAGCCTTGTTTTTAAGGCCTTAATATTAAAACCGTACATCAGAATGCTCTGAAATTACCTGAGAGACACACTGGATAGGTGATGTCTCCCCAAGACTTGGAATGGAGCTGGAATAACTTCAGGATTCCTTTTTAGAGTAGCCTAAAAGAGAGAAGAATATGCCTTTAACAGCCTGAAAAAGGGTCAATATAGCCTTGGTTTTAAGGCCTTAATATTAAAACCGTACATCAGAATGCTCTGAAATTACCTGAGAGACAAACTGGATAGGTGATGTCTCCCCCAGACTTGGAATGGAGCTGGAATAACGTCAGGCTTCCTTTTTAGAGTAGCCTAAAAGAGAGAAGAATATGCCTTTAACAACCTGAAAAAGTGTCAATATAGCCTTTAACAGCCTTAAAAAGTGTCACTATAGCCTTGGTTTTAAGCCCTTAATATTAAAACCGTACATCAGAATGCTCTGAAATAACCTGAGAGACACACTGGATAGGTGATGTCTCCCCCAGACTTGGAATGGAGCTGAAATAACGTCAGGATTCCTTTTTAGAGTAGCCTAAAACAGAGAAGAATATGCCTTTAACAACCTGAAAAAGTGTCAATAGCCTTTAACAGCCTTAAAAAGTGTCAATATAGCCTTGGTTTTAAGCCTTAATATTAAACCGTACATCAGAATGCTCTGAACTTACCTGAGAGACACACTGGATAGGTGATGTCTCCCCCACACTTGGAATGGAGATGGAATAACGTCAGGATTCCTTTTTAGAGTAGCCTGAAAAGAGAAGAATATGCCTTTAACAGCCTGAAAAGTGTCAATATAGCCTTGTTTTTAAGGCCTTAATATTAAACCGTACATCAGAATGCTCTGAAATTACCTGAGAGACACACTGGATAGGTGATGTCCCCCAAGACTTGGAATGGAGCTGGAATAACGTCAGGATTCCTTTTTAGAGTAGCCTAAAAGAGAGAAGAATATGCCTTTAACAGCCTGAAAAAGGTCAATATAGCCTTGGTTTTAAGGCCTTAATATTAAAACCGTACATCAGAATGCTCTGAAATTACCTGAGAGACAAACTGGATAGGTGATGTCTCCCCCAGACTTGGAATGGAGCTGGAATAACGTCAGGCTTCCTTTTTAGAGTAGCCTAAAAGAGAGAAGAATATGCCTTTAACAACCTGAAAAAGTGTCAATATAGCCTTTAACAGCCTTAAAAAGTGTCACTATAGCCTTGGTTTTAAGCCCTTAATATTAAAACCGTACATCAGAATGCTCTGAAATTACCTGAGAGACACACTGGATAGGTGATGTCTCCCCCACACTTGGAATGGAGCTGGAATAACGTCAGGAGTCCTTTTTAGAGTAGCCTGAAAAAGAGAAGAATATGCCTTTAAAAGCCTGAAAAAGTGTCAATATAGCCTTGGTTTTAAGGCCTTAATATTAAAACCGTACATCAGAATGCTCTGAACTTACCTGAGAGACACACTGGATAGGTGATGTCTCCCCCACACTTGGAATGGAGATGGAATAACGTCAGGATTCCTTTTTAGAGTAGCCTGAAAAGAGAAGAATATGCCTTTAACAGCCTGAAAAAGTGTCAATATAGCCTTGGTTTAAGGCCTTAATATTAAAACCGTACATCAGAATGCTCTGAAATTACCTGAGAGACACACTGGATAGGTGATGTCTCCCCCAGACTTGGAATGGAGCTGGAATAACGTCAGGATTCCTTTTTAGAGTAGCCTAAACGAGAGAAGAATATGCCTTTAACAACCTGCAAAAGTGTCAATATAGCCTTTAACAGCCTGAAAAAGTGTCAATATAGCCTTTAACAGCCTGAAAAGTGTCAATATAGCCTTGTTTTTAAGGCCTTAATATTAAACCGTACATCAGAATGCTCTGAAATTACCTGAGAGAAAAACTGGATAGGTGATGTCTCCCCACACTTGGAATGGAGCTGAATAACGTCAGGATTCCTTTTTAGAGTAGCCTAAACGAGAGAAGAATATGCCTTTAACAACCTGCAAAAGTGTCAATATAGCCTTTAACAGCCTGAAAAAGTGTCAATATAGCCTTGTTTTTAAGGCCTTAATATTAAAACCGTACATCAGAATGCTCTGAAATTACCTGAGAGAAAAACTGGATAGGTGATGTCTCCCCCACACTTGGAATGGAGCTGGAATAACGTCAGGATTCCTTTTTAGAGTAGCCTAAACGAGAGAAGAATATGCCTTTAACAACCTGCAAAAGTGTCAATATAGCCTTTAACAGCCTGAAAAAGTGTCAATATAGCCTTGTTTTTAAGGCCTTAATATTAAAACCGTACATCAGAATGCTCTGAAATTACCTGAGAGAAAAACTGGATAGGTGATGTCTCCCCCACACTTGGAATGGAGCTGGAATAACGTCAGGATTCCTTTTTAGAGTAGCCTGAAAAAGAGAAGAATATGCCTTTAACAGCCTTAAAAAGTGTCAATATAGCCTTGGTTTTAAGGCCTTAATATTAAAACTGTACATCAGAATGCTCTGGAATTACCTGAGAGACACACTGGATAGGTAATGTCTCCCCCACACTTGGAATGGAGCTGGAATAACGTCAGGATTCCTTTTTAGAGTAGCCTGAAAAAGAGAAGAATATGCCTTTAAAAGCCTGAAAAAGTGTCAAAATAGCCTTGGTTTTAAGGCCTTAATATTAAAACCGTACATCAGAATGGTCTGAAATTACCTGAGAGACACATTGGATAGGTGATGTCTCCCCCACACTTGGAATGGAGCTGGAATAACGTCAGGATTCCTTTTTAGAGTAGCCTGAAAAAGAGAAGAATATGCCTTTAAAAGCCTGAAAAAGTGTCAATATAGCCTTGGTTTTAAGGCCTTAATATTAAAACCGTACATCAGAATGCTCTGAATTACCTGAGAGACACACTGGATAGGTTGTCTCCCCACACTTGGAATGGAGCTGGAATAACGTCAGGATTCCTTTTTAGAGTAGCCTGAAAAAGAGAAGAATATGCCTTTAACAGCCTGAAAAGTGTCAATATAGCCTTGGTTTTAAGCCTTAATATTAAAACCGTACATCAGAATGCTCTGAAATTACCTGAGAGACACACTGGATAGGTGATGTCTCCCCCAGACTTGGAATGGAGCTGGAATAACGTCAGGATTCCTTTTTAGAGTAGCCTAAACGAGAAGAATATGCCTTTAACAACCTGCAAAAGTGTCAATATAGCTTTAACAGCCTGAAAAAGTGTCAATAGCCTTTACACCTATGTCATATAGCCTTGTTTTTAAGCCCTTAATATTAAAACCGTACATCAGAATGCTCTGAAATTACCTGAGAGACACACTGGATAGGTGATGTCTCCCCCACACTTGGAATGGAGCTGGAATAACGTCAGGATTCCTTTTTAGAGTAGCCTGAAAAGAGAAGAATATGCCTTTAAAAGCCTGAAAAAGTGTCAAATAGCCTTGGTTTTAAGCCTTAATATTAAACCGTACATCAGAATGCTCTGAAATTACCTGAGAGACACTTGATAGGTGATGTCTCCCCCACACTTGGAATGGAGCTGGAATAACGTCAGGATTCCTTTTTAGAGTAGCCTGAAAAGAGAAGAATATGCCTTAAAACCTGCAGTGTCTGTAAAGTGTCAATATAGCCTTGGTTTTTAGGCCTTAATATTAAAACCGTACATCAGAATGCTCTGAAATTACCTGAGAGACACACTGGATAGGTGATGTCTCCCCCACACTTGAATGGAGCTGGATAACGTCAGGATTCCTTTTTAGAGTAGCCTAAAAAGAGAAGATATGCCTTTACAGCCTGAAAAGTGTCAATATAGCCTTGTTTTAAGGCCTTAATATTAAAACCGTACATCAGAATGCTCTGAATTACCTGAGAGACACCCTGGATAGTGATGTCTCCCCCACACTTGGAATGGAGCTGGAATAACGTCAGGATTCCTTTTAGAGTAGCCTAAACGAGAAGAATATGCCTTTAACAACCTGCAAAAGTGTCAATATAGCCTTTAACAGCCTGAAAAATGTCAATAGTAGCCTGCTTGGTGTTTTTAAGGCCTTAATATTAAAACCGTACATCAGAATGCTCTGAATTACCTGAGAGAAACACTGGATAGGTGATGTCTCCCCCACACTTGGAATGGAGCTGGAATAACGTCAGGATTCCTTTTTAGAGTAGCCTAACGAAGAAGATATGCCTTTAACACCTGCAAAGTGTCAATAAGCCTTTAACAGCCTGAAAAAGTGTCAATATAGCCTTGTTTTTAAGGCCTTAATATTAAAACCGTACATCAGAATGCTCTGAAATTACCTGAGAGACACACTGGATAGGTGATGTCTCCCCCACACTTGGAATGGAGCTGGAATAACGTCAGATTCCTTTTTAGAGTAGCCTAAACGAGAGAAGAATATGCCTTTAACAACCTGCAAAGTGTCAATATAGCCTTAACAGCCTGATGTCAAGGCCTTGTTTTTAAGCCTTAATATTAAACCGTACATCAGAATGCTCTGAAATACCTGAGACACACTGGATAGGTGATGTCTCCCCCACTTGGAATGGAGCTGGAATAACGTCAGGATTCCTTTTTAGAGTAGCCTAAAACAGAGAGAATATGCCTTTAACAACCTGAAAAAGTGTCAATATAGCCTTAACAGCCTTAAAGTGTCAATATAGCCTTGGTTTAAGCCTTAATAAAACCGTACATCAGAATGCTCTGAAATTACCTGAGAGACACACTGGATAGGTGATGTCTCCCCCACACTTGGATGGAGCTGGAATAACGTCAGATTCCTTTTTAGAGTAGCCTAAAAGAGAAAAATATGCCTTTAACAACCTGAAAAAGTGTCATATAGCCTTTAACAGCCTGAAAAAGTGTCAATATAGCCTGGTTTTAAGCCCTTAATATTAAAACCGTACATCAGAATGCTCTGAAATTACCTGAGAGACACACTGGATAGGTGATGTCTCCCCACACTTGGAATGGAGCTGGAATAACGTCAGGATTCCTTTTTAAGTAGCCTGAAAAAGAGAAGAATAGCCTTTAACAGCCTGAAAAAGTGTCAATATAGCCTTGTTTTTAAGGCCTTAATATTAAAACCGTACATCAGAATGCTCTGAAATTACCTGAGAGACAAACTGGATAGGTGATGTCTCCCCAGACTTGGAATGGAGCTGGCATAACGTCAGGATTCCTTTTTAGAGTCCTAAAACAGAGAAGAATATGCCTTTAACAACTGAAAAGTATCAATATAGCCTTTAACAGCCTTAAAAAGTGTCAATATAGCCTTGGTTTTAAGGCCTTAATATTAAAACCGTACATCAGAATGCTCTGAAATTACCTGAGAGACACACTGGATAGGTGATGTCTCCCCCACACTTGGAATGGAGCTGAATAACGTCAGGATTCCTTTTTAGAGTAGCCTGAAAAAGAGAAGAATATGCCTTAACAGCCTGAAAAAGTGTCAATATAGCCTTGTTTTTAAGGCCTTAATATTAAACCGTACATCAGAATGCTCTGAATTACCTGAGAGACACACTGGATAGGTGATGTCTCCCCCACTTGGAATGGAGCTGGAATAACGTCAGGATTCCTTTTTAGAGTAGCCTGAAAGAGAGAAGAATATGCCTTTAACAGCCTGAAAAAGTGTCAATATAGCCTTGTTTTAAGGCCTTAATATTAAAACCGTACATCAGAATGCTCTGAAATTACCTGAGAGACAACTGATAGTGATGTCTCCCCCACACTGGAATGGAGCTGGAATAACGTCAGGATTCCTTTTTAGAGTAGCCTAAAAGAGAGAAGAATATGCCTTTAAACACCTGAAAAGTGTCAATATAGCCTTTAACAGCTTAAAAAGTGTCAATATAGCCTTGGTTTTAAGGCCTTAATATTAAAACCGTACATCAGAATGCTCTGAAATTACCTGAGAACACTTGGATAGTGATGTCTCCCCCACACTTGGATGGAGATGTGCTAACGTCAGGATTCCTTTTTAGAGTAGCCTGAAAAAGAGAAGATATGCCTTTAACAGCCTGAAAACAGTGTCCTATAGCCTTGTTTAGGCCTTAATATTAAAACCGTACATCAGAATGCTCTGAAATTACCTGAGAGACACACTGGATAGGTGATGTCTCCCCCACACTTGGAATGGAGCTGGAATAACGTCAGGATCCTTTTTAGAGTAGCCT